>NC_134371.1:46011086-46312608 GCF_035582795.1 Mycteria americana | reverse complement strand
CACCTGAGAAAGATGTAGGTGGATAAAGCTTCAAGAAATAAATCAAGCAGAGCAAATCCAGTGTCATTCTTGGATATCTGGAGTGGGATTTTTGATGCTTTCTCAGTAGAGGATACTTTAATTTTATAAAAAAGTACATATTTTATATGGCAAGAGTCCAATCCCGTAAATAAATAGATATCTTAGAATAACACACTGAAGCTTAACATTCAGACAAGCTAACTAAATCATGCTATTTGTACCTGTCCTCAGCCCACTCTTTCCCTAGCCCACATACACGTGTTTTTCTAGGTATGGGATAAGTGAATTTTTATATAGCATGTAGGCAGTTATGTATGTAATTACCAGTGTGGCAGAAACAAGTTAGTTCTGATTAACAAAACTTTTCCACTGTAATTCGCTAAGTGAGAATAAAAGAAAACAGAAAATAATTGTAACCTGTCTATGGCTAAATGTGACAAAGCTGAGCTATGCCAGCAGGGAGTGGAAAACAGCACTAGTATGCATTTCTGTAGATGTCCTGTCTTCTCTTCTCTTGGGACCACAGTCCTCCTTTGTTGCTGATAAAGGTGACATAGACTCCATCACTTCCAGGAATGGAGGCTGAAGCTAGACAAACATTTCAATAAAGCAAAAGTAGACCTGGTGAAGCATCTGGAAGAGAGGTGGTAATCTTAGAGTATTTGTTGCAATTGTCCTCTCTACTGGCCACCACCTCTGGAGGTTTTCTGGTTCCCCAGAACCTGATGTTTCAAGTGTCTTTAAAACCTCGACGTTTTCACCACGTGGTTCAAGATAGCATGTCCTTTGCTGCTGTCTGCTGTGGTTATTGCCCATTTCCCCTCAGCAGAGGCCACAGAAGGGACTCCCCCACCGCTTCAGCCTGAGGTCTCCTGGTTTAGCTTAAACTGCAGCCGCCGAGGTGGTCAGCTAAGCCGATGAATTTTGCACTGAAGCGAGCAGCCAGTCTAGTCTGCCAACTGTTGTGGGTCTCTGACCTCCAGGGAGGGGCCGTGACTTGCATCCCTCCAGCCAGAGTCACTGGGGAGTAGATGTCAAAGCCCTTCGTGAGCTGGAAGTGTCATCACGTCTGGCTCCAGCAGCACTTCATGTCTGTTGGTTTTGGATGGGTGCATTTATCTAAACAAAGCTCCTTCTCTGTTTTTTTTTTTTCGTTTGCTTGTTGTTTTGGCATGTACAGAGAGAGGGATCAAATTCCTTCAGGATCAGTTCTTCTCTGTATCCAGTACTAGTTATAAACAGACTAACCATGGAATAGTAAACTTGTGCTTTCTCATACCAAGTTCTCACCCTCACTCCTTGTTTTATCTCGGCTTTGTGGGAACATCCCAGCTGGCCCTCTCAGATATGCCCACGTGGAGCCGCGAGATCTTTTTGTTTCCTTTCCTTGGTTCATTCAGCAGCTGTGTTGATTTAAATCCATATGCAGCCTTAAATTGCTGCAAGTCGTAGCCCTGCCTGTCCCACCCATGGCAGAATATAGTGTCTCACTAGCTGCAGAAACAACTCGCCATCTTTCTTCTGGACATCTTGCTAACCACTGTCAAAATTGTTTTGTGGCCCAGTCTCCTGCCAAGCCTCTTTCGCATTCAGGCGATGACTTAGGTTGTTTATTCTTCGAGAGGACCAAAGGCTATCCACGAGTCCTTGTCTTCTGCAACACCATAAGCTTCCTGAGGCAGCTTAGGATGCCCATGTTGTGCACTTGCAACTTACTCCTTCTTCTGGACCGTTCATATCAGCAGTAACCCTTGTGCATCCGGACCGCTGAACCCACACCAGCCAGTCCCTGAAGATGCTATGGCCATGTTCCACAGGCACCCTCCACCACAGGTCATGTCAGGTGGGGTCTGAGACGCACGGTGTCCGTCGGAGGCATTTAAAGGAACGCCTTTCTTATGGCCCAGGAGCCCCAGCACCTGCGTAACTTCCAGTTATACACCCAGCACTGCAGCCAGATAGTTTTGTGCTCTAAATAAAGCACAAACTTGCATTTTTAAGGAATACAGTAAAAAGTATTTTCACTTTAAGACCAAATTATCACATTTCTTCTCTACCTGCTTGGTCTTCTCCTGTTTTTCCTCATAAAATGGAAGTTTTCAATGGAGGCAGTAGCGGTTCGTGCTCCCAGGGAGGCTGGGTCTCACTCCCTCAGGGAGGCTGAGCTGTGATTGTGCATGACCTCTCTGTGCTGACCTCACTGGGCCATTATTTACTTGAGACAGGCAACACAAGGAAATGTTTCCTTCCTCATTTTCACTACTTTTACCTGAAACAGATTTTTGCAGTAAAGGATTCCTGGCTTTTTTGGTATACAGTATACCGATACAGCTATTTTAAGATTGCATTCTTAGATATTTCAGAAATTACGCTTTAGTCTGGGAGCTTCTGATGAAGTTCATTAGTTAACAGGCTAGAAATCTGACCTAAGGGGTTTATCTATTCAGTTTTATTAAAGCCATCAGTATTTGGGCAACTCAGGATTGCTGTGATTGGCAGTTCAAAATACAATGATCTTTTGTGTCTATCGCATGTTATGCTGGAGAATATTCAAATCAATAATAATGCTATCAGAGCTGGAAATCAAATGCAAAATAATTCCCTGGGCTTCCCGTGTATAATGACATTTGCTCTTTTGATGAATTGCTAATGTATTCTTGGACAGAAGAGCTGGCAGCCCAGCCAGCTCCCCTACATAAATGGCAGAGCAGGGAGAGCAGGATTGTATTTACCACTATTTACTGCTAACAAACCATGCACCTTTCAACACATTACCTCTCTGCTATGAATTATGCCAGTTCTGAAAAAGTAACATCTAAATAAACTTTAAGACTATTCTTTCAAGACATTACTGTTTTATTCGAGGAAATGTTCGCTTGCTTTGTTTGTTTTAAAGTCACAGTATCAAATTGAAACATAATTATATTTTTAAAAAGGCAAAAATGGTTTCAGCTATGGTGCCTGCCTAATCCTCCCAGCAATTTCCATGGCTGTAACTGTAAAGTGTTTTTTTTCTCTGTGTTCATTCCTCTCGTGTTCGTTTCTGACACCCCATGCAAGAGAAGCAGCCTGACTAAGCGGCAGGCAGACCTGCACTGGCAGCAGTGAGAGGAACTATATCCAAAGTACTGTCCTATGTATAGATGATGAAGGGGGGAGAAAACAGAGAAAAAATCCTCTAATCTTTTCATTTAATACAGGTGGTAATTTGGAATTTTTATCTTTAGCAGTAATTGGCTAAAACTCACTCAAATAACACAAGCACAGATAAATCTGAGAGGTGTTTTACTTATTTGTTTAATTATGTCACCATAAGGACCAAAAAAAAAAAAAAGTGTGCTGAATTTGAGTTTTATTACCATGAATTATAAATTTTGCCAGCACTTAAAAAGAATACTAGTTTTGAGATTTTTTTCTAAGCATACTGCTGTACTATGATTTCTTTTCATAGCGGATTCATAAAGATTTTAAAAGCATGAGGTATTTCTGATTCCCAAAGGACTCTGGCTTTGCTGGAAGATGACAGCTATAAGACTGTACAGAAAACTTTATATTAGTGTGGGCTCTAGTAATTTTTAGCAGATGCATCTTTTTATCTTGAGATTGGAAAAGAATATTAATTCTTTATTTAATTTACTATGTTCACCATATTAATTAAAATAATCAAATGCTCTACATCATATTTGATACATGTGGACATATAGCTATATTTAACAGGTATGGCATAGAAAGATTTGAAACCTTACTAGCCCTTTTCCAAAATCAAATACTTTTCCTCATATTTACTTATTGGTTCTTCTTCTTGAGTTTTCCATTTGGACTTACTTATCTACCAGCTATTACAGTAATATCACACTGCAGTTGTGTAGAGAAATCAAGAGAAAAAATTAAATATATGCATTTCAAAAATGGAAATATACTTTCTGTCTTTGTGCATTTTCTAACGAATATGAATTTTCTAATTAATATGTTTTATTCCTTATGAGTGATTGAATGGCTGTGACAAAAAAAATAACAGAAACCTCACCAGGTAGAATGTAATCCTTACAGAGAGAAGTTAGCTATTCACAAGATGATAGGTTCAGGTAATACCTTTTCATTAGTTAAAGCTAAGATTTCCCGAGACTTCTGATTTCAATCTCACGACTGAATTGCAGCATCATTGGGTGTCTGGAAATTTCTTTTCTTTCCGCTTCTTGCTAGATTGCAAACTGCTTTCAGCAAACTGCACAGTATTTCCCCATCTCCCCGTTATGAGTGCCTCCGGTGGGTTTCTCAAGGTTGCTGTATGGCTCTGTCTCTGCAGTGCTAAATGGATCCATACAATGTCTGACATAATAACTCTTCACTCTCAACTGAGACTTCCCAGCAGAAAACCAGAAATTGTGAATAAGAGTAACCATGATTAGCTGTATGGAAATTGCATCCATTCAAGAGAAAAATGGTGATCTGAGCTACACTGAAATGAAAGGCAAGGTTCCTGCAGGACTGGGGAGCTCTTTTCATGTACAGTGGAACATTAAGTAGGATACTCTCAACTGCATTCATCTGTAGATTAAGAGGATAAGTCACACCAGGTGTAGGACAAAGGGCTTTAACCAAATCCTTTGATATAAGATGCACCTACATCTTATTAGAACTTCTTCCCCAAATAGTCTCAGCACCAAAAGGGTGATAGGAATAGCCCCTTTATGCCCCAAGGATAACAGGGACGTCAAACCTGGTGGTGGGCTTGCAGCTGCTTTGTTGGGTGAAGACAGGCTCCGGTGGTGTCTTGTCCTGAGCTTGGGTCACTCAGGAGGGAAAGGCAGAGCAATGGTTTTGGAGCAGATGCTCCACCAAGATGTGTTTGCTGCATCCCTGTTGTTGAGGCTCAGACTGTTCCACCACTCAGATAATGCTTTTACTTTTGTTGTTGATGCTCTGTACCTGTGATACTTAGGTATTTTACAAGCTTAAGCCTTCCGGTTTTGGTGCAGTTGTATGACTAATATCTGCAGTCCAAGACACTCTACATTAATCCAGCTCTGGTACCTTTGGTGTTTCTGTTAACTGCCACCAAATTCCACAAACCATGCTTAAAAATCCTCAACTGTGCGATATACAGTTTCCAAAACATCTCTCAAAAGGTGTGTTGGACTGTCAGAGAGGAACAACAAGCGCAGGTTTTCTTCTTCATGACCATCAGAGTCTTTAACTTGACCCGCGAGCAGAAAAGCTGGGTGGCAGAGCCCCGGCAAGCCCGCCGTGCCAGCCACCTGGCTGGTGGCACGCACAGCCGGTTTATCTTCCATTCATTTCTTTTCCATGCAGGAGCCACGGGGACAAGTGGAAGTTAGGTGATTCCTTCTTTTGCTTCCCTGCTTTCTCCGTTGCTCCGGAGCCCCACATGCATAGGATTAGGCTCTTTGCTTATGTAAATTGCCAAGCTCAAAATATCCCAAGTTGTGTGTCCCTGTTAAAGACTGCAGTACACGCTACTGCCACTCTCCTACCACAGAACGATAGCCAATTTATTCCCTAACACAGCAAGCACAAATTTTATCAGGGTGATGGATTACGTAGGAGAATTTTTCACTGACAAATTCTGTTTCCATTCCCCCCATTGGTTCGTTGTTTCAAAGCACCCGTTATCTTTCCCGTTTTCTATACCATTCCCCAAAAGGTCGTATTACTGTTTCTGGAACTTTTTGAGGAAAAAATAAAACTGTGGTTCTTTTTTGTCAGATCTGAAAAAAGAATATTTTCACAGCTGTTGGTGAGAAGGTTAAGAGTGTGCCAGCAGCTCCGATGATTAGCACAGGCTGTTTCTGTGTGCTTGTTTGTGGAGAGCTTGTACGCTGTCCTGCACGTTTCTCCAGTTCTCATTGCAGAGCCTGGCAGAATCCCGGAAAACTTTATCTGTGAGAAAAGCAGCTTGGTGTCAAAGCAGTTTTGCTGATAAGATTCAGTGTGGTTCACCGCTGGTGCTGATAGAGCTTTAGGTGGCTAGTAAATAATAGATATATTTGTACTGCATGTGTTAGCTGCTGTTACGCATATAAAGCAATGCAATCTTGCTGGCTTTTGGCTTTTTGTAATGAAGTGTTTATCAAAAACAACTTCTCCAACAGAAAAGCTTTGTTGGTCTTCATTTCAGGTGTCTAAACATTATGTGAGCTATTCGTTTAAAAGGGTATCTACATACCTGAGGGTTTAGATTATCAACAGGTCTGTGATATGCACTTGCATTCACATGTTCATAGCATTAAGCCCCCTTAGATATAACTGTCTCTGAACAGAGGTACTTGGTTAGAAAGGGGGGGTGGAGAGCGGCCCCGCTCGCTGTGCCCCTGCCGCCTCGCACTCCTGTGCCGGGGCTGGGGACAGGCTGTGGGGACGGGCTGTGGGGACAGGCTGTGGGGACAGGCTGTGGGGACAGGCTCCTCCTGCCCTGCCGGCAGAGCGGGAGCTTGCGCCTGTGCACGTGTGTGTACAGCCCCCCAGCCCCACCAAATCCAGCAGTGACCATCCCGCAGGAGGTTTAACCTATTTCTGAGCAGTCACTTAAACCGCACAGGCAACATTTCTTTCTCACTGTGTCTGACATGGGTGCCTTTGCTGAATGTTTCTTCCCGAACAATCAGTGTCATTCTCCATGGCAGGTTCTGTGCAAGATTTAAACAAGAAACCAAACCGTGGTGTAAAGTGGGCGCTCTCCCGAGAGGGAGATGAAGAAGTTGCCAACTGTTCAGTGCCAACTGCTGTGGGCATCAAGCAGCTCGCTGTGTCTTCCCCAGGAACGCAGGCATGCACTTAAAATACCCAACCATTCTCACTGGAGACCGTATCAGTCATACATTAGATATTCATCTTTCATTCCTGCCTATTACTAATTGATAGCTGAGGTCTTTAGCATGCATCGAATCTCATTGCACATCATAGCTGTAACTAAGTTGAAAATACAAAGATTCCTTAGAGCTAAAGATTTCAATGAAGAGACTTTATAGTTTTACACAATGCTGCCTTTTGTACAGTAATTACTATTCTCCAGCTGTTCAGGTCCATGCTCTGCTCTGATTTGCACGAGTTAAATCCAGACTAACATCAGTGGCTTTAGCAGAATTAGTACAGGTTTGCTCTCATTTTCTCTAGCAACATTAGTATTTTTCAGAAACTAATGGTCCCAGTGATCCAGGTCCCCACCATGGTAAGGGTTATCGAAGCATTTAGACAAAATTTGAGCTTCAGGAAGGGCAGAGAGATGGGAGAGCAGGGGATGAGACAGGGTGAGCTTTGTGCTTCCTCTCCCTCCTTCTGCACCTTGCACCTAGCCCAGGATCGGTACTGGAGTTCTCCCTTGATGCCAAGTCTAGGGAAAGCAAGCCATTCTTCAGAGGGGAAGACTATTAGTTAGTGGGGTTTTGTACTAATTTCCCTTAATTAATAAATCATTTCTAATTGAGAAAGTTGCAGAAACAAAAAATCTATACTCTTTGAATATCTCTTCCAGCTAAGCTGAGCTGCAGAGCGGACTGTATGCCCAAAGGAAGCTTGAAAGCTTTCTTCCAGTTTTATTGCCTTCTTTCTTACCTTTGTCTCTAAAAACCCTGCAGAAAATTCACTTGAAATGTTGATCCATCTGAACTTTAAGTTGACATCTGCATGAACTTGTTACCTGAAGTTTTGGGTCAGCTTCCTGGCTGCTGAATATACTTTAACATTTTTAATCTTTCATTTTTCTAGCCTTTTTGCTCTTGCCAGATTTCAGCAGTTTTGCAATAGCATATAGAGACAAAAAAAAGAAAACACCAAATTTCTTCTGTTATCAATCAAGGGAAAGCAGAGAAGGAAAGGAAATGAGAAGCAAAACAAAGAGGAAGAAAAAGAAACTTGAGTAAAAGAGCAAGCACTATTATTTTTAGAACAGGCAGCTGCTTCTGACGGTTCACCTAAGGTAGTTTTCTATTTCTCCGTAGGACTCAGATTCATTCCTCTCAAGACTTCTGTATTGATCCCCATTCTTTTCAGAGTTCCTGACCTTCCTCCTTTCCTGTCCCAGCCCAGCTGGTATGCTTTCATACAGCTTGGCTAGCTTCTCAGCGCTTGCATTTTACATTTCAGCAGGGATACCCTTAACATACTTAATCTACTCATTTATACCATAGCAACTGAACTGGTTACAGAGAGTCTGTAGATCTGTTTGGTGTTTTGTTTTTTTTAATGGAAGATATTATCTATTGAAATGAAAAGTCAGGTTGATTTTGCCACAACTATGAAAATCTCACAAATCAGACAAAAAGTCGTGGTCTGTCTGGTGCTGCCATTTCTCGCTTCTGTGTATCCCACTTTTTTTCTTTTTTTTTTATCCCCCCCCCCCAAAAAAAAAAATTGAAGTGTTTTGTGTCAACATTTTTAACAACTTATATGGTAGATAAGGAAATTATTATTAGTGGAAATTTTCTTTTAAGTAACATTTTAAAATTTTCAGTTTGATGTCCAGCTCAGAGCCCAGACTTTGCAATCTCAAACTCCTTCACAAGCTACAATTTCTGTCCTCTTCAAAGCACGACTGGAAACTGCCTGACCCTCCTTTCACAGTCTGTTCCCGTTCACTCCCTACAAGGGATGCTTCTGCACATCCTGTACCTTGCTGTCCCCATCACCATCTGAGAGCCCATCTGCCTGCCTTATGCCTCTGAGCACGGAAGAGAAGATCCCGGAGGCTGTCTGAGGACACCGCAGCTGCCAGGCTCCCCGGGGCAGCGGGACCTGGGTGTGAGCTGTGCCCACGGGAGTCAGGAGGCAGAAGGAGCTCTTGCTGGTACTGACAGAACAGAGCGGCCACAAAGAAACCCAAAGGAAGTGGCCAGGCGTTGTGAGACGGGGAGGACAGAGGGAAGGAGGAGGCTTGCTTTCTAAAAACTGCATTTTCTGTGGAATGGAGGACGAAAAAAATGGAATTTGGGCGTTCTGATTCCTTCTTTGGCGAAGGGACAGAAAGTGTAGGCCACTGTGGAAATGGCAACAGGTGCTCTTTCAACGGCTCAGAAATGAGGAAAATATTTTTTTTACTTTCACACTATATGGAGAAGGAAAACATAGATGTGTTCTGAAGCATGGTAGAGGAAGTGAAAACAAGAGCTGTCTGTGGAGACACCTCAAAGAAGAGCAGAAAATAATCATTGAAGAGGAAAAATCTTCAATAAAATATATGTTAAGTTTTATTAGTTGCACTAGGGTGTTTCTTCAACCACCGTTAGCACGTTTCTGTTCTTGTTTTCCACTCCTCCCTCTAGCCCTATTCATCTTCTGATTTTTTTCCCTTCTTCTTCCATTGCTCCTCATCATTTGCGAGTAAGCAAGGTTATTATTAACAACCGATTTTCTTCTTGACGTGTAACTGTTCAATGGTTACCTGTCAGACTTTTCCATTCTTTGGCCAGCCCTACCTTTTCATGTACCTGGTATAATGTGCATAATGCGTAGTTAAATTGAAGTGATGGATCTAATGACTCACAAGACAATTTCAGTGTCATTTGAGAAAAATGTCACGATGAGCATTTCTTGACAGTCCCTAGGGAGCATCCACCCAATCTCAACTAGTTTGAGCTACCACCAGGGAAAAGACAAGGAATTCCTTTTCTTTTTTTCCATCATTTTGAAATGACAGCCAAGCTAAATAAAAAAACAGGAGGAAGTAAATCCCATCCTTAAATATATCTGATACTGAAAGTCAGTAAGAGTCACCTGTATTTGTCCAAGGAGGAGCTTATTTTGGGCCACATTTCTTTAGGCATTTCTGACATTAATTTTAGCAGTTAGGATTTGTAAAAAGAAAAGCCATGTAAAAGAAAAGACTGTTAGAAGTGTGTCTGGAAGATAGGTGCATTATTTTAATCCTTAGGGAAAAGGCTTTTGCTCCTCTTTAAGCACACCTCTGCAGTGCCGCCATATAAACGTTACTGCGTACAGCTGCCTCCAGCCTGCCCGCTGGGGAGCGAAACCTTCCTGCCTGCTTTTATTGCCCAACATGAATGCGAAGCAAATGAGACTTTAAAAGTTCACTCACTTCGTAAAATTTTTAAGTATTACTTACTAATTCAGAGAAGGAAATGTCTCAAAAAATTGTGTTACCTATCTTCAACTGGACTAAATGAGTAAAATGGCACTAGGCTGACTTACACTGGCTGAGCATCAGCCTGTGGTTTTCAAAATGACACGTGCTCCTAATTAATAAAGGAGGGCTAAGTTTACACTGCCTAAATTGAACCTGCGCCCAAACACATCTCTTTCTCCGCCACTTGATGTTCACAGACCACAATCGCTTGTCTGAGGCTTTGTGGTTAGGGGACTGGGTTTGCTGGGTGCTTTGTGTTAGGTTTGGTGGCTTGGGGTTTTTTTGGTTTCGGAGTGTATATATCCTTTTTGTTCTGCTTTGACATTGACATTGTGTTTTGCTTTAGTCTGAACACGTAGGAACAAACAACCTGATCTGCATAAAACATTTGTGTCACCTTTCCCTCCTGAAATTAGTATTCTTCAAAACAAACCAATATGTTTATATTGCATATAACATCCTAACTGTGACAGCCAAAAAATGAGTACAGTGGGCACACCATTTGAAGCTGATTATATTAATTGCTATTCAGGTCATAGCTTAGATTAATTATTGTGTTTGTGTAGGATGTTCGTTAAGAGGTTTCCTGATTGCTCTTCAGAAGATTGATTACTTGTTACATTTACCTTGTGGTTTCTGTGGGGAAAACATCTTTTAGGCTTCAACATTTGCAAACATACTGAGGCCAGGCAGGGCCGCTGAGAAGTGAGGATACCTACACCTGCCACATCGAGAAGCCACGACATATGTCTGCATTAATACCAAGCTAGAAAATAGAAGATGCATAAAATAGACCTATATTTTAAAGTGCCTGAGTCTAGAGATAGTAACGTAGCCTTAGGCACTGATGTACCTCTCGTAATTACAGTAAGGGAAAAGAAATTAAAAAGCATACAGAAAAATGCCAGTTGGCAGATTTGTGTAGATGAGGCAAATGATTTACAAAAGAGCCCACCTGAATCCTTGCTGTACCCATCACACAATGTGCAAAAATCCAAGTTTCCATGCGTTGAATCGCATCATTTGACAACAGAGTAACCCGGGCTTTGCAGGCAAACGCAATGAATTGCTTAATGTTTCTCCTAGAAAATGGCTGGTTTGAGGCAGAAGTGGGAATATGAGGCTTCCTGCGGAAAAAAGCACAGTGTTCCAGTTAGTATCTGAAAGATTTTACAGGTATTTTTAGGCACATTAGCTTTAAAGGAATTCACGAATAAATTCAAGTATAAGTCAGATTAGGGAACATCCTTGGACCTGGTGAAGGATAAAGGCAAATGTGAACCATTAGATTTTCTTTTATCTCCTGTAGCCCTCTTGAAATATGTTCATTAACCAGACGGACTCTCAGTCCACATTTCCTGACCTGGTCTTCATCTTTTTTGTCCAAACAACAAACACATGATCATAAACAGCAGTTTACAACTACAAAAGTATGAGGTACTGAAAGGAAGGCAAAAAAAAAGTAAAATAAATAAATCATAGCAATTATAGTTGCTGTAAATATTTTTTAAAGATTGCCTTGCAATATAGTGCTTAAGGAATAATAGGAGTGAGGTATAAGACTATGCATAACTGCAACAGACATGAAGTTTGTCTTTGTTCATTCGTATAATTCACTTTTCTTTCTTTACTTCTATTGGGGAGTTAATAAAGCAGAAGAAGAATGAAATGTTTACTTTAAAATTCAAAATAATCACTAGAGCCTGATAAAAGATCTTAGCAAGTATTCAAGGTGGTAGTATCACCAACAGGAGCTTTGTTTCCTACGAGTTTTCCTAGTGGAGCCAGTAGCAGCTCCAGTCAGAAAGGGTTTAGAAGTCCTGAGTATATGAGGACCCTTTTCTTTTTAGCAGTTAGGCTGAGATAAACTGTCAAGTAGAGGGTACTAGATGTGGTGAGGATTGATATGACACAATAGCTCCAAACAGATAGTTAACAAATTAGTTTTGACATGCCACTAAATCTTTGCATCCAGCAAACAAAGTTCTGTGCAGTGATACCTGTCTTAATGCAGTGATTAGTGCATGCCCACACACTGGTCCATCCAGCAAGTAAATTGATATTAAACTGTGAGATCTTTCTCTCATTTGGAAAAAATATTTTAGAGGCACCAGGTAGACTTATTTGTCAAACTCCGTAGGAGACTTACCTGCTGGAGTTGCCTAACACTGGAGAAATACAGTATCAGTGAACCAGACCACCAGTTTATTTTTCAGTGGAAATGTATAAATCTTTCTTAGTGCATTTGCTATATCTCATACTTTTCCTTCTCCATATTCTCATGCACTTAGTTTTAAAAATGGCATGTTAAGTAAAATTACTTAACATTGCAAGCAAGCAAGCATAAAAATAAATTATGGTCAAGTTCCATTAAGAGCTCGCTTCTGGCTCACAAACATACACTCTTTATAAGAGCATCTTTAGACTTCTGGGGAAAAGAGGGGAGGAAAAAGAGGACTTAGAAAGTTGCACTTCTGGCAGTTCTGCATAAGAAGTTCTCGTCCTGGTCTTTACCACTTGTTTTGTCATTTAGCGTAATGTCTGCTAATATGGAGGAATGAGAGGAAATTGGGCAGTAGGGAAAATGACTCAATAGTAATTCACTTTTTTGTAATCTAGCACTTTTTCATCCCATTTTCTTTACCCATCTTATGACAGTGACCTTTTATTTTCTTATGCTTTTCTTCTTGTTTGCAAAATTCCTGATTGTAGATAGGCTGCTGCCTTCAGGCCGGACACTCAGTTCTTTGCTTCATACACAGCAAAATGAAGGTGTGATTTTATGTGCATGAATGTAGTTATGCTATTTGGACTGTGTTAGCACGTATTAAAAAAAAGTAGGAATGAGGAGCCAAGACCCCTGGGAACGCCAAGTAATGTGTGATCCTATTACCCTACACTTTCAGTGCTAATGTTACCAACACAGGACAGTCTCACTGGCGTAGATGGGCATTTTTGTGTTGTAGTTATTCCTGATTTTCCCATGTAAGCATATCCACTGTGCTAGGACTAAGGATGGGTGAAATGCTGGCATTTTGTTCCTGATTATAATGGTTGCCCTTCTGAGGGTGTTAGCTCCTGGAGTAAAGAAATTGGGACCATGACTAAAACAGTGACTATGGGCATCATTGGTCAGGAACAGAGTCATGAGGACAGATTGGCACAAGTACTTTTTGCTATAATATCATGTTCTAGGAAAAGGAAAGGAACCATAGCCAAATACCTGAGAAAACCAGGAAGAGAGCTGAAAGGGAGATGGGGGAAAAGGTACTTTTTAGCCAGAACCTTGCCTGGAAAGGTGCTTGGCCCAGTGAATAAGTAAACTGCCTCTGGGTGGTTCACTCGTAATGCCTGGTAAGTGGAACCTTCTGCATACTCACAGCAAATAAGTAGGACTGCATTAACAGCATACCTTCTCCATCGTCAATTTTCAAGAGGAACCAGCAGGACTCCCAGTATCGCCTTACTATTTAGGAAAGACAGACCTGGCTGTGGCTTCCTGGCTTATATATTCAGCGGAATGATCCAAAATAATTGAGGATTAAGGAGGAGGAAAAAATTAACAAAATGAAGTTGTCTTTTTTAAACTTCAATTGTTTTTTGCCCTTTTTTTCCGATGACCTCAGTTCTTCGTACTTCTCCTTTCCTGTTTCATACCATTATCACCTCTCTATTTCACTTTTATCCGGTGTTGCCGACAGTTATCACTAACTTGTTTCAAAATTTAGTTGTACTCTTTTTTTGTTTTCCCCAATGACTTTCTTTTCAGACTACTTTCTTGACCAAGGAAACACCCCACAGCCTACCTGTAGAAATGCAGGAGTAAGGACTGCAGTGCCTTAGAGCTAGGTTCCTGTACGCAGGCACTCTTGCGACGCTCCCGTCACTGATCCCATTTATACCGCATCACACGTGGTTCACACAGTCAGCTCTCAGATATAGTTGCAGTGACTTCGGGGAGGCTACTCTGAGGAGTAAAGGCTCTGAGCTGTGAATAAAGAATTCACATTTTATTCTCTCGGCAGAAGGTTTGCAAGAGCATGTGTCAGTAAATGCTTCCCGTGAAAAGTGTTGCCTGAGCGCTGCTCCTCTGTCCCTGAAACTTTCCACTTCTGAAGCAGGTAACCATTCTGTGGCACTTTGACAAGTAAAAATCCTAGTAATGATACCAGCATCAGTTGGGATTGGTCAGGGAAGCAAAACATAATTTAGTTTACACATATTTGAGTGTCAAAATCTTCAGCTTCTGAAGCCTTAATGCATTTTTCAGAGAAAACTGATTTTAATTAACGACAGTGCAGGAAAACCTAATACATGTTTGAGGATTTAATTTCCTAATTTTTTTTGTCTACTGCAGCTTTAACAAAGTCACAAAAGTTATTCCCATTTTATCCTGACTTACACAGATTTCCCATAACATTTCATTACAGATGAGAATGTAAGCAATATAGCCCAGATTTTAACTAGATTTTCACAGCACTAAAGAGTAAATCTATATTTTTCCAGAGATTTTATTCAGCCACTATTGATACCATCCAGGAGGCTAAAGATGATCTCAAGCTCTGGAATAGTTTAGGGATGTAGCACAGAATCTACTTTGTATGTAATTTCTTTTACATTATGTCATGTAAGAGTGGAAAAAACATGAAATTCCTCTAAAACTGAAAAAGTAACTATACTGAAAGAAGGGAATTCTATTGTCTTTACAAGTACTTGGTTTGTCTTGGATCATTGCAAAAAATAAGTAGGCCTTCCCCAGCCCTTCTTACTCATCTGTCCTACTAAAGATTCAAAACCCAAAATAAATCCTTCATGCAGCCTTCTCACCATTGACTTGACTTATACTGCGGCTTCCATTTAAAGAAGTATTTTAAAAATACAAAGCATGAAACCACTAAGGAGACTGCAGTCTGGGGTGCTGCTTTTATGGATGAATGGTATATTTTCTTACAAGATCAGTCTCACATTGAATTATTATTTTTGGTATTTCACCAGTTCAGAAAAGTTTAGTTTCCAAAGTCTAGCATAAGCATGCATCATTACTGCCTATTCTGCTAACGCCATGCAGGCAGCATGCTGCAGCCTGCTCCCAAAGCAGCAGTTCTATTTGCAGAACATTCTGTCTATTCGTAATTTAATTAAACTCACTTGGTGAATTATTTTAAATGTCATACTTCATAATTGGTGTTTTTTTAAAAAATGCAGATATAATAAGGAATAATTAATTTTATGTGAAGTGAAGTCCAGTAATAAAAAAATTCCAAACCATAAAACACAGTGGGAGAGAAGTCCTCATCTGAGATGACTGGAGGGGTACATCACTTATCACAATAATGTCATTCTTTTAACCTTTACAATTATTCATCATTAAGAGAGTGATTTTACTCTCAGTATCCCCCATTGAACACAGTGTGTCTCTTCATTATTTTTTTCCTACTATTTCTTGTGGGAGAATTTCATCTTACAGACTTTTGCTGCTGTTTACCTAACTCAGTGTCTTGGAGCAAATCTGCTTCAGTTTAAATCCGTGCTAAGATTCCCACAGTCTTTAGTGGGCGTTAAGAGGGAGACATGAAGGACCTGTCCATCCCAAATGCCAGAGTACATATAAGGCCTAACCTTCTTGTTATTCTTTGCACTGCTTCCTGAAGTTTTCCCACTCCCGATTTACTCAGGAATGTAGGATGTGGCTGTTCTGCACCCCCTTCTCCAAGGCACAGCAACAAGCGAACATTTGAGCTTTGCTAAGCCCAGTGCATGACAGCGTGTCATTGTAACGGTGACAAGAGAGCAGCTGGCCATCAACAAAATAATAAAAATGACAATCAGATGTATTAAAATGCTGTCAAGATGGGGAATGCCTCACGGCAGAAGTTGTCTTCATCCCTGTTTGGGCAATGCCCCTCAGCAGGCTCTGGGCTCAAGCCACTCAGTGACAGGCTACTGCAATACCAATGTGTAAACAAATAGCAAAAATTAATACATTCAACAGCCCAGCAGAAAGCTTTTTTTTTTCTTTCTCCGTTTAGCTTAGACCTTTACCTTAATCTTGTTAATGTAACTGAACTATAAACATTTTACACAGGCCCATGGTATTCAACGCAGTTGTGTTCTTGGACCACAAGATAAGCTGAAAACGGGCTGGTGGTCTCCTCAGTTGCAAACAGGAATGAATAGCAGGATGAGAAACACGGAGTTTAGAATCCGTCTTTGACATAAATATGCTTTTTAATGGAAAATGTGGGCTATACAGTACAAAATCAGAATTTGAGCACCATTACTACATAACTTATCCTAAACTTTTCTGCGGAATGATGAGCTTCATTATTGTATAAAAGCTAGTCAGAACCTTCACAATCTTCCTTTTCAGTCTGTTTATCTCTTGTAGTTACATCAGCCCATGTCTGACTTCACCCTGCTAGCCTAGACTCCGCTAATAAAGCCATGCATTCGTAGGCGGTATTGAAAAAAAACAAAATCCTATTCATGATGGTGCCTGACAAACATCAAGCACCTTAAATGAAGGTGCCCTGAAGGACTTACAGCCTGCAGTGTAATTTAAGATATCAAAGTGATAGCAATTATATTATCTATGACAGCTATTCTATTATAAAGCATTTCTTTAATTAACAAAAGGTGATACCTGAGAAGGCAAGCACTGCTATGAAACACGCTGGCCTTACACTCAGAGAAACACAATTACTCTTCAGATTTACTTGATTCATGCATTTGTTTTACTGCCTTTTTATCTGCTTTCAGGTGGGGCTGTGGCTGCTGGTCCCATGGGCTCCCCGCAGCCCCAGGGCACCACAGGGACCTCATTCCCAGCCCTGCCCCATCTCCAAGCTCCAGGAGCAGAGCCGTGACTTTTAGTTTTGCTCGCTCAAAAACTAGTGCAAGTCACTTTCCTCCACTGACACTGGGGGAGAGCAGCTGATGGCAAAGCAGGCCAGCTTCAGAGAAGCACGGTGTATGCAGAGCTAAGAGTTGCCGGGAAGTGACAGGATGATCTGGGACTTCATAAGTACTGGGATACCTCCCGGAGCTTTTATTCAATTGCTATTCAGGTTTTATTCAATAAGAACATCTGTCGGTTTCAGTGAATTCTGGACTAGGAATTAAATTAATTGAATCTCAGGATAGGATTTGGCTCATTGAAAGGAACTTCAGAGAATTTAAATAAAACCATGAAGTCCTAATAAAATATTTTCTGTGGCATAAGGTTTTTTATAACATAATAAATATTTAAATATCTCTTCATACATTCAACATACAGTTTAAAATGGTTTTCTTCTTATGTGCTTACAGATAAAAAAAATCAGAAGTTCCTATTTTTGAGCATCATATCCAAAATTTTGGCATCAGCCAAGTTACCAGTCATCCACGTGTATACAGGCAGTTTCTCCAGTTTTGGGGAGTACAGGACCCTACAAGAAAATGCTAAGTCAGAGTTAAAGCTGTTTGCAAACTTTTACATATATATATATATATTATTGTAATTCTAAGTTTCCAACTCTTATATCTGTAAAATAATGTTTACAAAATTAAGTCTAGAAAAGCAGTCTAAGAAATATTGGAACTTCAGAAAGGAAGTTTACTGGGCATAATGTCAGATGGAGGAATTGATTTTCTAATCTAAAGCTAGTGCTGTGTTCCAATATATATACAGATAAGTACAGAGATATAGATAGTGAGTCACAAATGTTTGCAAGGAGGCAAGAAATAAACAGCAGATATTTTTTTTAATAGCTTTTATGACAAAGACAAGTACCTCTCAGCTTGCTTGTTGAATAAATTACATTAATAACTCATTTAAAATAACCTTAGTATGTCACTGTGACTTATTAAAATTGAAGATAATTTAACAGGCTTGCTTTCTTCTTATTTACATTTTAATTGTCGGCCAACTTTTTGAATTTGCAGGTGCCCACGAAAAGTATTATTTAACTAATGCATTCAAATGCTATATTAATAAAATTCACAAAAATAATCGTAAATCCATTTAAAATTATTTAGAGCCCTATGTTGACTTAAGTTATCAGCTAAAAATTTACAGTTATTTTCCATTGATTTCACTGCAGCACTTTCAGTAAATGCCCAATCAAAAATTAGGAGAAATTAAAATTAAGAAATCTAAGAGCATAAATCTTTTGAAGTTGCTTTTTCTTTTTTTTTTTTTTTATTTTTGCATTAACATATCACAGATGGTCATGTTGAACAGGGTGATTTTGTATGCTGTCTAAAGATGTTGTAAGCAGAGCTATGCCACTTCTTATCCTTAAAACACTTTATTAGGGCCTGAAAATACTCAGATGGTATATGCAAAGTGTTTTTATACAAAAAATGTAAATGCTGCATACCTTTAAAGAAAGAGGCATATGGCTTTGGGTTTGTAGCATAGTGCAGCCCTAAATCCTGTGTCGGAGGAAAGAATACCTCACCTGCTCTGAGGTCTTTTATTTTTGCACCCTTACAAATAGTGACTCATTTTACAGAGAGCTATTTTTCATTCTAGTAAGTGCACTTCATATAGCTCCTTTAGTACAAACTCGGACCTAAAACTCCCTTAAAGATAAATGCTGAATGGCACTAGATTGTTTAAATTAAAGAGTAACTGTAGGAATACACGGAGACATATCTATCATTGTGGCAAGGCAACTTCATGCCTTTCTGGCTTGGGGTGCTGCCTTATCCAGCCACAAGAGCATCTTACATGAGAAGCACATCCAGGCTTTAGGGAGCTGATGTCGCAGTCGTGCCCCTCACTGAGGCAGCTGGAGATGGAGCTGGGCTGTCCTGATACGCTCCTGCCCCTCGGCATCCCTGACCTCTGGGCTGCACAGCCAGGATACTGGGGGCTGGTGCGAGGTGTTGACCTTTCCCATACCACTGCAAGAAGCAGAGTCTGTTGGAAAGTAGTCCTACAGTCAACTGGCAAGTCATTAAACACCATTTTTGCTCAAAAATGGTTGAACAGCTAGACGGGCTGGGATAAGGAAATGTAGTTTTTCAGATTTCAAATGGCAGCAGTTAATTGCATTACTTTATCCGAGGTGTTTCTCTATCACATCTTCCGTAAGACAAGTCTGTGATGGGTAGAACTGATAGGGAACATAATATGCTGTAATTTATTACTTCCCAGGGTGGTACAGTGGAAAAGAGCATACTTAGAGCTTCTCTTATCAATTTACTCTGTAATAGATTGAAATGGATTAGGATAAAAGGAATCCCTGTCCTTAAACTTTACCTTCAGGCATCCCAACAGGCAATTGTAGAAAGTCTGTTTTTTCCACTATAGAAAATTTACATTCAGTCTCTCCTCGTGAGAAACTTCCCCACCTAATGCTTACCAAAAGTCAAATATTTTTTAGGGTGTATTCATTCGACAATGTTTACGAGTTACAGTTGTCTCATCCGGGCATATGCACCCAGGCTTAATCTCGGTAGAGCGTTAACAGCACAGATAAAGAATTGGAAGCACAACATCCCTGTAGGCAAACAGCACTGAAATGCTCAGCACCACTACACGGCCCAGGCTGCCCTGTTCTTACTAACAGGGTTGCCTGAGCTAGCCCAGCTGATGTGCCAATGACTCCTCCTTGTTACAGTGGAAGTGTGCAGAGGTTCAAAGTGGAACCTCATATTGCAGCAGTCTTACCACAGCTCTACGGTGAAAGAAGCCTCTTCATCTCCAGATTTGAATTACTTTACAATCAATTTAGTAAGCAAGTTTGGCTCAGTTCAAGGGAGTTGCTTGCATGCTACACATCTGATGCTTTAACTGAAAGTATTACATATGTTATCATAAGCCTTTCTTGCATTTAGAGATGCTCTTGTTTTATTTCAGGTAGAAGATTCTCATTCAGACTTGGGAGGTACTCTGTGTCTTTTGGGACTGAGGCCATGAAGTATTTTTGCAGACTGGTTTTATCCCCAGTTCCCATTGCTCTGAGTCTCCCACCTGAGGCAGCAGCGCCCGAGAGGCAGCAGCAGGGATCGTGCAGGCGTTACACCCCTGCCCTCTGCATGGGACAGATGAGCAGCCGCTTGCCTTCCCTCGCCCTGCCATCCAGCCAGTTGGGATTGCCCAAATTTCAACATGCTGTGATGAAATAAGTTTTGAAAATGACAGGTTGTTAGGAGTCAGTGCAACCACATACCATACCTAAACTGTACATTTGCAGATAACAGTCTTAGTACAAATTATTTTAGGAAATTATTGTATATTTTTCAGAGCTGTGCAGTTATTTTTTATTGTGGATATATGTAATAAAGAAAATTACATGACAGTGTCCAGCACAGAACTGAACAAATTACCAGTTTATCACAAAGTTTGCAACCCTTCCTCAAAGATACTGTATAGTTTTTGGATTGAATTACTTATATAGGTGCAGTATCCTAATGTGGATTTGATGAGTGTCTTCATTCTCTTTCAAAGCACTATGTGCTATAATCTGAATGTGCAGAGACATCACACAATTCATTGTGAATACTAATAAGATATCCTTTCACTGTATAATAAAATTCAACATTTAAATTTGTTTCTATAACAATTCCATATTATGTAGGTATACACTGTGATTCATTAAAAATATTTATTTTATCATCCTGACAAATACAAATGAAGGGAAAACAATGTAGCCCGCCTTTTAAGACAAATGAGGTGAAATTGGATTTCACTTACAATTGTCATTTTTGTTTATGTTCCTTTTCATTCTTCCTTTAAGTGGTTCACGTACACGCAAGGGTCCTCTGAGCCTGGGAATTCTGTAACAAAAAATGATCAAATACAACAGAAATGAGTGCAGATTCTGTGGCAATAGTAAGACAGATTTTTTTCATATATTAAAAGCAGTGTTTCTGTATAACATCAGCAATTCTAATTGTGGTGTTTGACATTCAGTGTTAATCCACCGGCTCTAAAGCTTATTAAAAATGGCAGTAGACACACTGGTAATACAGGAGCAGGTCAGAAATTGTCAAAAACAATACTGACATTAAGAATCAAAAATAAAATTACAGTTATTGTAGAAATACAATTTTGCATGAAATCCACGGGCACAGAATCAATAACACTCTGGAGTGGGATGAACAGTGCCTACAGACGCAGACAGTCCCAGAAGCACAGCTGAGACATCCCCAACAAGAAAAGAATTTCTTCTCTTTAGTCCCTTTTATTTGTTGTCTGGCTCTGCAGTTTCTTTTCTCTATGGCATTAGCCACAGAATTAATACAAAGACAAAAAAAAATTCTCTTTGAAAAAAGGCCTGTGGGGCAAAGGAAAAGGGGCTATTCCTGGCTTAGCCACCACTTGTCTGAGCACTCATTACTTCACCTCTCTGTCTGATCTCCCCCAGCCGTAACTGGGTGGGCAGCTGAACATACCTGCTTGTAAGTCATTTGGAGATTTACAGCTAAAAAGTAATACGCAAAACATTACATAAACATGCAATATTACATAAACATGGATTGATAAAGTTTTCTTGTAGCTTTAAGTGACACATTTACTATCCTTATCCATAGCAAGTGCACTACACTACTACATCCTGTTACACAGGTAGCCTATTGAAACTGGTGTGATAGTATGAGAAATAAGGGACTATCATAGCTGGGGAAGACAACCTGCCTTGGCTTTAGCAAAGCTGTCTGCTTTCAATGATAAAGTAAAAGATTGTTCAGATTCGGAGAATTAACTGTTTATTGAATTGCACTCAGTGTTTGTCTCATCGTGATGATTTGTAGAACATCAACTTATTATTTTGGTAATACTGTCATGAATATACACATTACTTGGTGTAGCCTGTATAGGTATTTGATTAGACCATCTCTTCTAAGAAGATTACCTTCTTTTGGAAGAAATAAAGAGAAATTTAAGATACTTTTTTTCTAACTATGTTTTGTATCACATTCGACAAAAGTTATTTAACTATTGCTACTACTTAGGAATCCTCTCTAGCACTCTTAAAAGTCTCCCACAGAGGAAGAAGGAATCACCCCAGGAAAACTATTAAAGCTGACAGTGGTTTGTCACAAGCAACCATTAATGAATACCATGGAGGGTTTGGTATCCTTCTGCTCATTGTCTTGCCATAATTCATACTCAATATCCCACAGATTATGCAGAATGACTGTCTGTTGTAGCTGCACATTTAGGCAAGCAGATAGCATCTTTTAAGTTGGTGGAAATTATAAGCGGGAAATAAATGGTAAGATCGGTTTCCTGCGGGTGAATACTTAAACAAGCACTGTCTTTACAAAGCCAGCTAGGTTTGGGGTTTGGTTTTGTTATTTCCCCTTTTAACTTCCTAGTACAGGAGTTATGTGTTTCAGTGCATGAAAATAGTTTTGTATAAACTTTGTGTCAATCAGAACAGCTTGATACAGTGCATTTTGGTATCTCAGTCTTCATCATGACAGTTTGCCGGTGTTCAGAGTAAAATGTAAAACCTACAATCACAATGAGATAACATAACATACCTTCCGTCAAACTCAGCTGTACTTCCCAGGTATAGCATATTCTACAGTTCCACTTTTAGGAAAAAATAAAATTTTCAGATGAAGCAAAGAAAACATCTGAAGCATGCTCGCACATATGCGTACCTGTAGAGGAAAAAAAATACTGCCTGTAGAAAAAACGGAATTCTTCATACCTGAATTTAGATTGTAGAGATTGCAACAGAAATACCCTCAGTGCAGACACCAGTAGCATTTGCAGGTGCTATGTTTACATCTGTAGAAAAGGAAATAATCTGAATTTGTTGTCCTAAATCCTGCTGCCCTTTGTAAGAATAAACTCGTAATGATGCCTTGGGGTGACATATGTAGTGAAAGCCATTTTGTTGGGACAGAACTGCTCGTGCCCAAGTCCAATACACATTTACGCCCCCAGAATAGTCTTTTACAGCATAAATAACACTTGCACATACAAGTAGCTATTTGTATATGTAAATGAGCTTTTAACAGAGAAGCACGAGTATGACAGCACAGGCATAATTTAGCTCTTTGTTCACAATTTAGGGTGCATTTTCATGTTGCCCTTAAGCCAGTCAATCTATCTGCACCGCTTCGCTTCTGTCCCCAGCTGTTGCATCCCTTCTGGCAGTATCAGCACTCATCTGGCCAAGCAGTATATCAGATCAGAGACTTGATTCAGTGGAAGACTAAGACTGGGGAAAAAAGTACTTATTTTCCAGACACATCAGCCCTCTCATCCAGCTCACCACATAGCAGCGTAATTGCTAGGCACAAAGGGGGGATCTCCCAAGTTTGCAGGAAATTTGTCCTTAGAGAGAAGCTGCCAGCTCGGAGGCTGTCAGCTCCCCAGCAGGCGTGCAGGGGAGGCGAGCGGGGAGAGGGCTGAGCAAGCAGCACACTGCTGGACTGCAGGCCGATGCTTGCTTGAGGCAGGGCTGAGCCCACAGCAAAGGTGCAGCTCTGAAGGAAAAGAGATTTTCCAGTGGATCCACTGGAAGTTGCTGGACTGGAAAGAAAAGGGCACAATGGGATTTCTTAAATTTTTTTTCCCAATTTTTTCAAGGCCCCCCTCCAAACCCAGAAGAATTAAATTTGTGGTATTTTAAAGAGTAGCCTCATTCTAATTTAGTGTAAAATCAGCTTTAGTGTCTGGAAGCCCTTGGTCTGTTTTGCTGTGCTATGAGGAAAAGACAGCTAGCAAGCAAGCAAGCTGCTGCGAGGCCCCAGCAGGACGGGAACCCTCTGTGCGCGTCTGCATACGTGCCAGCCTTACGCACACCCTTACAAATGTGGCCTTCAAACCACCCATTTGAAACTATGTAATACTGTTCTGTAACCATAATTTGAGGTTCACTGAATCTGAAAACTCCCAAATTATTAAGCATTAATTATAAAGCATGTTACCTATCATGTTGTTCAGTCAACCAAGCCTACGTGTATCTCGAGCTATTGTATGAACCACATGCGTAAGTGCTGAAGTTGTTTTTACATACTCCTAGTGGGACATTAGCATTTCTGACTTCCACTGCCTAGTTTGGACCTGCATAGAAACCAATAATACAGAGGTTAAGTGGATGTAATTTTTAAGAAGTTTTTTCTCCATATTATTTGCTTTATAGTAACTGCCTGTACTAGTGTGGACTATTCTTATCACTCTATACTTAAATACAGTAGGAATAGACAAAAAAGCTTTCCTGGTTTAGGAATAGTCTGTTTTGCACTGTACATTTTTGTATGCGCTTATGTAAAATACTTTTGAAGTTTAAATCAAATACAGCAGTCTTCAGTTCCACTCTAAATATTTGGACACTGTAGAACAGCTATGTGCTATTAAAAAGCTATGACAATCTGCTTTGGTGGACAGTCAGATAATTCTTGAAGTTATGTTAATGACCTACGTAGTGTTTTACAAACCTTCCAGATTGAAAAAATACCATGGCTAGGAGAAAAAAAGAATAGGGGGTTTTGTGCATCTTTCTTAATAAGTAAATAATACATGCAACATTATCATTAAGCTATTTGAGTGGCAATTTGATGGTGGAAAGTTTTAGTCCAGATGTATGATGGACAGAAGATTTTTAAACTGCAGTGTAAGCCCATCCTGCTATACCCAAAATCTTATCGTAATAGCATGTGACTAACTAGTAGCAGCTTGGTGAAAAACTGTTTTCACTGTAACTCCCTTTGAAATATAAACACAAAAATCATGATAATTCTGTCCTTTAACAGAGAGATTCAGACCCATCTAGTTTTCATTTAAGTCATTGAAAAAATGAATGTACAGTTTTGTAATAACGTTAGAATTTTTAATTGTGTTTCTACACTGCTCATTTCTAATGTCACACAAGAGTTAGTATGTGCATGACTGTGACTGTTTTTTAGGGCTGTGATGAATGGTCTGCATAAAGAGCTGTCCACGTAAGATGCATTTACTGAAATTAGCACAGGATATGGTTGCAGTGAACACTATTGTAGCTCATCAGTTAAACACCACATCAGTGCTCTCTTCTGCTCACTTCACTTGATTTCCACAGAAATCAGGTTGAAATTCTTGGCCTGTACCTGAAGGTACTCAATTGCCAGGACTCACGACATCAGTACTTTGCATGAGGCTCCCAGATATTACTCAAGAGCTGTCCACCAGGAGGACAAGGAAACCCTTACTGCAGGAGTAGGGGCCACAGGGGCAGAAGATGGAGCTTCCTTGGGAATCAGTTAGAAAGCCAAGCACAACCTTTTGCAGAAGCCACAGCCATCATGTCCCACCTGCCTCCACCACTGTTGCAAGGCACATTTCTTCATTTTGCCTGTGGGCAGTAAAAAACAGGACTAGTTACATTTACTTATTCAATTGTGTTATCTGCTGGAAGAGATCCTGCCACTCGCACGCATCTTACCCACTGTAGGGTAAGAGGAAAGGAGGAAGCACCAGCCAAGCGTGGCCCATGGTGATCACCCTGCCCTGCATGGGAGGGTTTGGTGGTCCACCCTCAGCAGCATGGTGCAGGAGCCCACCCAGACTGCAACATTCCAGTTTCCTCACACCATGAGCCTTCCTGAAATTTTTCCCAACACCAAATTTCCATACTGCCATGAGTTGATATCCCACAATCTGATTTCATACTCAGCTAATATAAATCTGCTCCACTGCTGCCTAGGGCAAGCTGCAGAGCTTTGCATTTCTGTTATGTTTATCTCCTCACTCATTGCATATCTCTCAGCAAGGGCCAGGGAGCAGCAGGAGCAGTCACCCAGCAGAGGGGCACACGTGTGAGCAGAGGACCACTCCAGCACCAGCCGTGCCCTCACCGATGGGCGCCATCCCACGCGGCCTGGGCGCAGCCAGGAGACACAGACAGGCCATCAGCAGTCCCAGACACCTCAAGCAGACAAAGCAGGGTCATCAAGCAATTCCAGCAGGAAACAGGGCTGCAACACACACCTGAGACCCACCCAGGAGAAAGGGCCAGAGGAAAGCCCCAGCCTGAGCTTAAATAGGGCCCGGGGCTGGGGGCCCAGCTGGGGATGGTCAGGGTCGTTAAGGCCTGCTGGGGCCCTCCCTGCTCTCACAACACGTTTGTCAGACTTTTTGCTATCCACAGAGTTCCTTTGGGGACCAGAAATCTGAACACAGTAATTTACAACCACAAAAAAAAAAAAAAAGGGGAAACAAGAAAAAATATTTTTTTTTTTTAGTCCTTCCAGCACCATGATTCCCCCTGTTGCCACCAATGTGGTTTGATTTCTCAGTTTTTTGATGCTCGCATTCCCTCTGTGATCGCCGTGATAACTGAGACTGTCTGTCTGTGATAAGGGACCAACTTGCCTTTGCGCTGGCTTTCCCTTGCCCAGGGATGACACCTTGCAACTGCAGCGTTTCAGACATCTCCTTTTTTCTAACCCCCCCCAATGGCTCCCATTCTAAATTCATGGGTAGTCCAAAATAATCAGAAAGTGAGCAAGATGAGGTCTGTATCAGACCACAAAATGTAAGTTAGAGACACGTGAGATTGTTGTTATTGACAGTAGAAGCTATTCCCAGCTGAGGAGACGCCCTGTATCTCCCACACGAATTCCTTGCCGGAGCTCCTGCAGGGCGACGGGACGACTGGAAAAGCGGCTCGGACAAAAATGCACCAACGCGAGCTGAGCCCGACGCTGGAGATCGATACCCGCTGCTGCTCTCATGGTTGGGCTGGCTTCCCCAGGACAAGTGCCATTGTGCTGAGAGAAAGGGATGCTGCGTCCTCTGGATTTCAGTTTCTCAAACCGAAATATGCGTCTGGTGTATAAAGAAACCCAGATTTTCTTGGAACATTTGCCGTATTTTTCAGCCAGAGCTCAGCACGATGGGGTCCCAGCGTTGTGCACCTCATGACATTGTGAAAGCTATAAATAGGAAAGTGATTATATTGCCAGATACCTGCTGATACAGGAGGAAAACACCAATATTGAGCTTCTGAAACAACAAAACCACACTTGGGTCAGTGCCAGTAGATCTGCCTTAAGGTACTGTTAATGCCAGAATGATCAAGGGGTCAAAATAACATCAGCAAGGTTGCCAAGCCTTGGAAGCACAAAATTACCATCTAGGAATAAGTAGGCCTTTCCCCACCAAAAGTGGGTAGAGATATTTCAGAGGAAACAAAACTCCATTTGCCTCATAAAGTAAATTGAAAAGCATTTCCAAAAAGTAACTAAAGAGAGAGAATGTTCTGCTAGGAATTAGGTGCCTTTGCCAAATGCACCAATGCATTTGGTGCTGCAAATATTCAAATGTTTTCCTATTATACATTTTCAGTTCATAGTATTGGAGAGAGGCATGATCTAATAATCTGAGAGCTACCCTGAGTACCAAGAATGCCATCACGTGATCTACCAAAAGGCTTTGGAAGAAACAGTACAATATAATCAGGGCTTACAGAGTTCATCATGCAAAAGCAATTCTCTCTAATTCTGCATCTATATGTAAATTTGGGACAGGATCCCATACCTCATGGAGGTGTCATGAAGATTAATTAGCTAGGTCTGTGTTCCACAAGGCAAAGTGCCAGATCTGTAGAGGCTTAAATATCTTTTTAAAATCTGAATTTTAATGGCCTGCTTGCACCGAGTTTGTTGCAGGATCAGGGCCATAATCTGCAATGTACTTTTAAGCTTAAAAGTGCACGAAGTTGTTAAGCATTATTATTTATTTTTGGCCAGTCAGATGCTCCCCAGTTTAATCTTTTTAAGTCTCCCCAGAAGTTATTGATTTAAACACACTTTTATTTTCTTTTTGCTGGTTTTGGAGAATGTATATTGTTTGGCCTGCAGCTCAGAGTTCAAAGTGCTTGTCTGGCCATCCAGATGCCTCTCACTTGGGAGCTCCGTGAAAGAGCATCAAATCTGCCACTGAGATTTTAGCACTTTTTCTTTCTTAACTTAAATCACTTTAACATAAAATGCTGTCACTGCAGTGATGAAAGGCTATTGATGGTAAAATGTTCTTGTCTACAGCCATCCCTGTCTTCATCACAACAATAATTCTGCAGGCATTGACCGAGATGCTCTCAAACCAGCTAATGGATGTAGTGGGTTTGATAACATCAATTATCATGCGACAGATTCGGTGCCTTGCCAATCCTCCACCACACTGACTGTTTGCCCTCAGTAGGACAATGCCTAATAAGTAGTGTCTCCCAATTAATGGTTTCATAATCTGGCTCTGTCATGGTAAACAAGTAATTCCTGGTTAGAAACCACATGCAAAATGTAAGCATTAGGGCAATTGCTGCTGTTAGCTATTACTGTCTAATTAGTCATCTGCAACGTACAGCACAGTACCAAGCGAACTACTTGTAATGATCTCTTGGAAAGGAAAACAGAAATACTCTATTCTTTCCAAAAGTGTGACTTGAATGCAGTAATTTACTGCACAACCTCACTCCAAACATGAGTCAGGCTGTATTTATTTCTTGTCTTGTGCATCTGAGCTAACTACCTTGAGGCAGCGGTATAAAAATCGGTTGCTGTGACTCGCTTCTTGAAAATTTATTTTGCTCCTTCTTAAAATCTTGGCCTGCTTGACCTCAGCAGCCTTCACCAGTTTGAAAATGCAAGTTATAATCCTCTGTAGGGATTTAGCCAGGTGTCTATTACAGCATGTAATCTGTGATACAGCTTCCAATATTCACGCTGCAGAAAGGTTAAGCCCCTCCTGTCTCTGTTCCTGAGTAAAAAAGTCCATGAGGTGTTAGCGTGGACAGGAAGCAGATTGAAAGAAGCAACATCTTCAATCAAGCCCTAAGCCTGTGTGGATGCCACTGAGGAGCAGTCCTGATGAGAGACGGGCGGCTTCGCCTGAGCGGCAGCGTTCGGACTTTAACCCTCGAACAGCAGCTGCAGCACCGCTGCCGGCTCCCCTGCTGATGCTCAGAGGTCATACTACTGCTAGACCTCTGTTTTTAACCCAAATCCTCACTCTAGGGTCACCGTCCCATCCATCACTGAGTTGTTCCTAAGATGCATTTGGTAAGACACGCTCCTGCCCAGCGGGAGCAAGGCCAGCCCCAGTGCCCCGTCCCAGGCAGGGACACTTGCAGAGCACCTCAGGCACCACTGTAAAAGTTCAAGCTGGCTGGCACAAACAGACATCACTGTGTGCTAAAACAAACTAAATCCAGCTAATTGAGGGGAAACCCTACTGGGACCAGTCAGCCCTAGTCAGCAGCTTCTCAGGTAACTGCTTTTTCCAGCTGGGGCTGAGCGTGATCAAACTGTGTGATGCAGCCACGTGCCCTCACCGTGCCTGCAAAACGGGTACCTCTTCCTAAACCAAAACTTTTAGACTATGTCAGTAATTTTGGTAATATTTTGAATTCCATGAGCGGCCTAACACAAAATAAATAGCAACTTAATTTGTCTGCCTGCAAGGAGCTATTTAATATCAATCTCCAATTACTGTCCAGGAAAATAGTGGGTTTCTTTTAGACAGTTGTGGTGTTGGGAAAGCCTCAGCTACCTTTTACGCTAATTGGCAGTAAAGTGTTTAGAAGTATTTATTAGTGTTTAATTATTTAGAAATCTCCTAATGGCTTAAGTATCGTTTTGAAATGCTATAAATATTTTCCACCTTGTCCAGCTGAAGAGCTGCTGCTTGGACGGCTTAAATGAAGATCTATTTATGGCTGCCTGCTGGTCACAAAATTACTTACAGCTGCTAATGCTCTGGTCCTTTAGATGTCCCCAACACAGAATGAGCTTAGTTTTCACAAATTGAGGAAAGTTTTTCTTTGTTGTATTCATTTTACTGAGATAGAGGTCTTAAAGAGGTTTATCACGGAGATCAAGACATTAAAATATGTAACTAATCCCAGTTAAACTAATTGTTTTCATACTAACATGTACTAAGGGACATTCATGTGTAAGACCCCTTTACACTATTTTGGTAATGTAAATATGACTTAACTTAAGATTAATTAGAAGCAGTTTAAAGCCAAGTTGCTGGTAGAGAAAATGGGAATCTGACTCCAAGCCTCTGAAGTAATAATCACGTTAAATATTTCAAAATTACATCAGTGACTGCCATGTCAGTAGGCAGAGGGGAACTTACCTAAACTCATCATTTCTCTCCCCCTCCCTGTGTTAGAATTCAGGACATTTATTTTATCGGCTTATATCGGCTTAGATTTTTTTTCTCCTAATTTCCTCTCTAGAATACTGAACTCCACACAGGTTATTTTGGTGTCATCAAATCATTCAACTCTTAAAAGAGAATTGCATGCTATAAAATTGTCCTGGTTTCAGCTGGGATAGAGTTAATTTTCTTCCTAGTAGCTGGTATAGTGCCTGTGTTTGGGATTTAGGATGAGAATAATGCTGATAACACGCTGAGGTTTTAGTTGTTGCTAGGTAGTACTTACACTGGTCAAGGACTTTTCAGCTTCCCGTGCTCTGCCAGGTGCACAAGAAGTTGGGAGGGGGCACAGCCAGGACAGCTGACCCCAGCTGGCCAAAGGGCTATTCCATACCATATGATGTCATGCTCAGTATATAAACTGGGGGGAGTTGGCCAAGGGGCAGCAATTGCTGCTCGGGGACAGGCTGGGCATTGGTCAGTGGGTGGGGAGTGGTTGCATCACTTGGGTTTTTTTTGGTTTTTTTCCCTGGGTTTTGTTCCTCTCTCTCTCTCTCTCTCGTTATTTTCCTTTTCATTACAATTTATTATTATCATCATTATATTTCAATTATTAAAGTGTTCTTATCTCAACCGATGAGTTCTCTTACTTGTGCTCTTCAGATTCTCTCCCCATCCCACTGGGGGGAGGGAGGGTGAGTGAGTGGCTATGTGGTGCTTAGTTGCCGACTGGGGTTAAACCATGACAAAAATTCAAAGAATAATTCCATTTATTGGGGAGGATATGCCAGAAGCTTTTTATTAGGATTCTCATTTGCAGTGATATCCTTACCCCAGGGTTTCAGTGGTGTGTTGTGCCACTGACATGACAACTGGCAAGAGTTTCAGGTGCAGGATGGCACTGTGATTCTGACCCATTTCTCACTATACTCTGCCATTAACTGGAATAGCCTCATCTTTCCCAAAAAGCTTTGTGCCCACAGAGTTGTAGACTACCATTCAGTAGCAAGCTAGGGCTGATTTTTAGCATTCACTGCACCATTCTTTTAGGTACCTTATTGCTACCAGCTCTCATGATCTCGCTGCATTCACACTAGCTTGTGTTTTGTTAGAGCCCCAGCTCCCAGCATTCTCTGATTATATTGGCACCTCAGCTTTTGCTAAAAAGGAAAAGGTGAAAGAAGAAGGGAGCAAAAGAAATCAACTCTTATATACAGAAAGAAACAATATGTCCCACACAATCTGGGTTACCCCCTGGAAGTCATAAAACATGCCTCCTCCAGCATCCAGGGACTAGCGGATCAGAGGGGCTTTAGTTTTTAACATGAAGAATCACCACAGACTCAGTGGTTGCTTGTGGAGCAGGAAACCAAAGCCATCCCTCAGCAGTGCTTAATGCACCTGTCTGGTTACCCAGGAGCATTTATTTGCTGGGTTTCGATACCCATGACCTCCCAGTGAAGCTGCTTTTACCAAAGCAATGACAGCAGCATATACATTATAGGTACACAGGCAGCTTTGTGGTGACAGGCACAGAAGTGACCAGATTTTTCTCGTAAACCTCAGAAAGGTGTAATTTACGCAACTCTGAGCATTTTCTGCAAAATTGATATTTACATCTAGTCAAAGGGTCTGGAACCTTACAGATTTCACAGCATGTATATTTTCCCTAAGGACAAGAAAAGGCCCAAGTTAGCAAATCCTGGCGTTTCTGTCTGATATATTAAATGGAGCTTCAATAACAAAAAATTTGCTGTTTTCTCTATTCTGCTTGAAACTTATTTCTGATTTTCACTGTTTTATTCAAAAGGAAGGCATAGAAATAGCAACCGTGAGCTTGAAATCAGAGCTGTAACACGGACTTATTATAGACACGTTTCAGAGAGTCTTTTCAGTTACAGCTGCATGCTTTGAAGCTGTCAGTGTAACAAGCAGTGTGCTGCTTTTCAAATAACTCTTTTTGTTGTCTTGTAGTTTTTTTCCTAACTTCGAGTCCCAGTGAATTGTTGTCGGTTTTAGCATCCAGCTGTATTAATGGGAGAGAGAGAGAAAGAAAATAGTATTTCCCTGCCCAGGTAAGAGAAAGTTGCCAGTGGGGAGGTCAGAGTGAGCGCAGAAGTCCTTTTGCTTGCGTTTTGTAGGAGTATGTCAAGGAGCAGAGCAGTGGCCAAGGTGGAAACTCATGTTTGAAACCCATTTGCCACACCGGATGGCATTGAATTGCTTCATTGCCCTGAGGCTTTGAGATGGAGAGAAGCATAACTGTAATTAAAAGAAAAGGTTGATTACCATACCAGGGCTTGTTCTGTTTTCAGGGTAGGTGAGGGGAACTCTAATTAATGACAATAACAGCTACACTTATGCCTCTGTCGAGCACTGCTAGGTATAGGCACGTGCATCTTTTTCCCCAGCAGTGCTGACCATCAGTGAAAAGAGGCACGGTTTCTTCCACAAGCCGTATGTAAGGCGGAGGGAAGGATACAGAGCAGCGGTTGCTCTCTGGAACAAACACAGAATGAACAAGTAGCAAAATATTAATGTACTGTTGAAAGCCGAAATTAGATAGACGTGATTCAGTGCAGCCTACGGGGTCTGATATCTTGGCAACTGCTGCAAGATATCCCCAATCTGCAGACAAAATAGCCTTTGTGAAGAAGCAGAAGATTGTAGTGTGCAAGTTAATGCATCAAAAGGCCAGGAGGAGAATAATTCACTTTCACCTTGCTACAGAGGACAAGCAGCAGTAAAAGCTGTGCACTATTGGCAAGCTTTTTTTGTTGCTGTTTTTAACTCAACCCCCAGTTCAGAGCTCCAGCCACCTCGGCAGCGTTCCAGCTGGAGCTGCTGACATCTCCCACCTAATCAAGTGCTGGATTATCTTGTCCTGATAAATTGGAGCCAGTGCCTCGTGAAAAGTCTTTCCTGAAGTACTTCACTACCCTGTAATAAGATGGCAGATGTCTGAATCAAGCCCCAGAGCTGGCAGAGCACTGTTTTTCTAATGGCTTTTGGTGGCGAGTGTAAATGTTTTAAGGCAAGCCAGTGCTAAGCTGGGAACACAGTTAAGCATGACAAATTTCATGCCCGGGTGAAAGGAAACTTGTAGGTGTACTGGGTACTGGTTCATAGTGAGTACATATGGGCTGCACGGCTGACCTCAAAACACTTGCCCTAAAAATTACTTCTTTTGTGAACGGAGCTCTTGAGGAACGTACTTGTTTTAAAAAGAAATTCTCTTTGCCTGCTGCATCTTTCTAGGAAGAGTCAGAGTTACCAAGCTATTAGAGACTTGCTTACTGTTCTTGGTGTTTTGTGACTCAGTCGCTGGTCCGAGTCATTCAGGGTAAATAAACTCTTTTCTTTCTCTAAAATATACTAAGAAAAATGCTTATGTTACAGAAGCATGGGTGCTGTATATGTGTGTGTTTGTACATTTAGTTCAACAGGTAAAATAGCCAGGATAAATCTCATTAAGATAAAGGTATTCCTTGCAAGCATTTGTGTTTTCTTTCTTGATTTCAGTCCTGGAGAAAAAGCAGCAGTTCTCCTGTGCCAGACAAGAAACATCTCTATATGTCACAGTCACCTATACCACTGCTTTGCTCTTTTCCAGGGGAATCCCTATATGTGCAATAATGAATGTGATGCGAGTACCCAAGAACTGGCTCATCCTCCGGAACTGATGTTCGATCTCGAAGGAAGACATCCCTCCACATTTTGGCAGTCCACGACTTGGAAGGATTATCCAAAGCCTCTTCATGTTAATATTACGCTCTCCTGGAACAAAACCATTGAGCTGACAGATAACATAGTTATCACTTTTGAATCTGGCCGTCCAGACCAAATGATCCTGGAGAAATCGCTCGACTATGGACGAACATGGCAGCCCTACCAATACTATGCCACGGACTGCTTAGATGCTTTCCACATGGATCCAAAATCAGTGAGGGATTTATCGCAGCACACAGTACTAGAAATCATTTGCACAGAGGAATACTCTACTGGGTACATGACAAATAGTAAAATAATCCACTTTGAAATCAAAGATAGATTTGCTTTTTTTGCTGGACCTCGGCTTCATAACATGGCTTCTCTTTATGGCCAGCTTGACACAACCAAGAAGTTAAGAGATTTCTTTACCATCACGGATCTGAGGATAAGACTGCTTAGGCCAGGAACTGGAGAAATATATGTAGATGAGCAACACCTGGCACGCTACTTTTATGCAATTTCAGACATAAGGGTATACGGAAGGTAAGATAATATATACCTTTAGAAACAGGCATGTATGTTTGGTTTTAGAGGTTATTGAAAACTGTTTATGTCCCCAAACATGACGACATTTTCTGCCGAGACATGTTCTTTGGAAATCTGGATCAGCTGAAGTCTGTTTCTGGTCATACGAGAAGTTTCTGACTCAGTGGCACAAAGTCCTGGGTGTTCACTGTCACTAGCCTGGGATCTTAAGCCCTAGGTCTCATGAGCAGGATGATATTAACAGTTTCTTACATTGACCCAGGAATTCACCCTGGCATTAAGACATGTTCTGCTTTTTTACAGTTGGAGCCTCATCTGATGGCAGTTAACTAAAAAGAGAGATTCTGTTTTATCATTTGACTTTTTCAGGCCTTTAATGTAAGCTGTGATTGATACAGCAGCCCTTGCACAGACCCTTCCCACTAGGTCCAGCTATGAACTGCCTGTGAACAAGGAAGGCAGCAGAGGTTAGAGTCCATTCCTTGTACTTTAATTAGCTATGAAATGCAGTGAAGCTGACGTAAAATGGAGAACAACAACAGTGTTTTGGAGAGACTGATTTGAATATAACAAAGATGATTACTCAGCTGGGTTCAAGACAAATACTCCCTCTGGGCCAAGCAGTTGCTGGTATCAGGTGCCATAGTCCCAAAAATAATAACTGTGCAATGACATTCCTATCAGGAAATTTTCTTCCCAACTCAAACTAGCAATTGACTGATGACCTCAGACAGGAGGGTGACACCCTTTACATGTGTCTTGGATGCCAATTGGGTCAGAAGAAATAAATGGGACCTTCTCTATTAGCAATTCACTCACCTCTCTCATGTACCTTTTCCTTCTGCTCTGTTTCTTCTATAGAGAGTTCAAATCTTCCTTTTTAAAAACCTTTTTTCTTTAAGAGATGCTAAGAATCAAAACGAACAGAAAAGCTGATGTGTCTTGGAAGGCCAGGCCATTTTTTGCAGACACAGGACTGAGTGAAAAATAATAGAGACAGTGATGATATAAAACACTGGTGACTATATTTTTATTACTCCTGTAGTGAGTTTGCCATTTTCTACCTCTTTTATACAAGCCTTTCATGTTCATAAGCATTTCCATATTGCAAAAATCGATATATAAAATCAAAATAGAATCAAATTACTGTGATGTAATCTATTGAAAAATATTCCTCCAGCTTTATAGAATCATAGAATCACAGAAGCATTAAGGTTGGAAAAGACCTCTAAGATCATCTAGTCCGACCATCAACCCAATACCTCTATGCCTACTAAACCATGTCCCAAAGTGCCATGCCTACACATTTTTTGAACTCCTCCAGGGATGGTGACTCCACCACCTCTCTGGGCAGCCTGTTCCAATGCTTGACCACCCTTTCAATAAAGAAATTTTTCCTAATATCCAATCTAAACCTCTCCTGATGCAACTTGAGGCCATTTCCTCTTGTCCTATCCCTTTGTTACCTGGGAGAAGAGACCGACCCCCACCTCTCTACAACCTCCTTTCAGGTAGTTGTAGAGAGCAATAAGGTCTCCCCTCAGCCTCCTTTTCTCCAGGCTAAACAACCCCAGTTCCCTCAGCCGCTCCTTATCAGACTTGTGCTCCAGACCCTTCACCAGCTTCGTTGCCCTTCTCTGGACACACTTGAGCACCTCAATGTCTCTCTTGTAGTGGGGGGCCCAAAACTGAACACAGTATTCGAGGTGCGGCCTCACCAGTGCTGAGTACAGGGGCACAATCACTTCCCTACTCCTGCTGGCCACGCTATTTTTGATACAAGCCAGGATGCTGGTGGCTTTTTTGACCCCCTGGGCACACTGCTGGCTCATATTCAGGCGGCTGTCAACAAACACCCCCAGGTCCTTCTCTGCTGGGCAGCTTTCCAGCCACGCTTCCCCAAGCCTGTAGTGTTGCATGGGGTTGTTGTGACCCAAGTGCAGGACCTTGCACTTGGCCTTGTTAAACCTCATACTATTGGCCTCGGCCCATCGATCCAGCCTGGCCAGGTCCCTCTGGAGAGCCTGCCTACCCTCAAGCAGATCAACACTCCCACACAACTTGGTGTCATCTGCAAACTTACTGAGGGTGCACTCGATCTCCTCATCCAGACCCTTGATAAAGGTATTAAACAGAACTGGCCCCAATACTGAGCCCTGGGGAACACCGCTTGTGACTGGCCGCCAACTGGATTTAACTCCGTTCACCACAACTCTCTGGGCTCGGCCATCCAGCCAGTTTTCTACCCAGTGAAGAGTATACCCGCCTAAGCCATGAGCAGCCAGCTTCTCTAGGAGAATGCTGAGTGCTTTATATAATGCTTAGTCCTTTATATAACGCGCTTCTCTAGGAGAATGCTATATCCTTTATATAATGCTTATATAAAGGAAGAATTGATGCCACGTACAGACTTGAATGCATAAGCGCTTTTGCAGTGCTGATACATTTTTATATGACATCAGAATACATTTCTTAGGACCGTAGATTTAGCATGTAGTTACAATCTTCTGTGTCCACACCAAATACATACGCATACATACAGACTCACTACTTGGACATGTGAAAGTGTAAGATAAATGTTGCTGTTTTAAGAATACTTATTGTAGCTCTCATTAGTTAGATTGTAAATTATTTTTCAGAAGCCTCTTGAGAGGGCTAAGTGGATCATGGACAGCTTAAGATACTGTTTAAAATAGTTTAGTAACATTAGCCTCAGTATATAAAAAAAATAACACATATGTTCTATTTAATGTGTATCCTTTCTCCATTGGGCCCCACATAGGTTAGCTCTACAGAGGAATCATATCAAAGCTCAGGATTTGAAGATCTTTATGCTTTAAGGAAAAGCTGCTCCCCTTCTGAAAACCCATTTGGAGCTTAGTCTGACTTCAATTAGACTATCAGTACTTTATCAAAGAAAGCATCTGAAGGATTAAAAAAGAGTGCATTGCATGCAAATTAGAAACAGAAACCTTCCGAGCACATCTGGGCCACGGCAATCTTGTGAAAAATTATCTGTAAAAATGAAGCGTGACTGTACCAAGAACTTATCTGATGCTGATGCTTGTTGTCTAAATGCTGCAGTAATTGGACACATGCTTTAAAAGAAATATCTGATGTTTAATAGTATCTCACTAGATTAGATTCATGTGAATTCTTATCATTCTTCTGCTAATGAGAAGAACAGCTCTTTAGGGATTTGGTGGCCTTTCCTTCAATATGTGGTGAGCCCTCCTTGTCAAAGAATTTATGGGCTTGCTTACTGCTAAGTAGCTGTAGGGCTGCAGTACGCAGCCCCCAATTATTTAGTCGCACCAAAGGTAACTTGCAATATGTCCGCTGTCACGCCATTTTAGGTATTTTTGGTCTCCTACCAGAAACCTTATGGGGCCCTGGTGAAGACACTCCAAACTGGCATTACGGTTATGGGCCCTGGCATGCCCTGAGCATGGGAACCCGATGGAGGGGAGCAAGGGTTACCAGGGGGTTTGTGCCACTGTTTCTGATTCAGCTGAGCTTTCCAGCTGTTGCAGTTAATTTAGGATGTTAACTGGAAATTAAGTTACAACTTTTTTTTTTTTTTTTCCTACAATTTTTCATATTCTGGGCTTTGAGACCTAGACCTTTATATACATTTATTAAAGCTAGACTAGACTGTTCCATGAGGACAGGATACAAAGGGACATTACCAAGGAGCTTGACCTGTGGTGGATGAGTGATGCTAGCAGACACATTTTAAAGCTAGTCCTTTTACTGAAAAGCTAACCTGTAGGTTAAATATAGTTAAAATCACCAAAGCTCATAACGGCATATTTCTAAAGGCAGCATAAAATGTAATTTGTTTCACGCTGTATTTTAAGGATCAATGACAGTGAAAAGCATCTATCTTAAAGCTGCCATATTTAATATACAAGATGCTGAAGTGGTTAATACTTCACAATGAATTATAGACAGGAGATTTGCCCACTTAATATAGGGTTTGTTTTGACATTGCTTTGCATTTTGGTGTGAAATAAGACTGATGTAGGTTCCATTAGAGATGAAAGCCTGTGTACTCTCCATGAATGCATTACCTCCTCTATTACCACCTGTTTATTCATCTTCAATTTACCTCTTCCATTGTGTATTTATTAAGATGATGGAGAAAAGGAAACGTGGCTGTTAGCAATTTCAGCAATCCCATTGTGCACACATTATTCAAGAAACCTAATAATCCACATGAACTAATTCTGACTTACTGATAGTCTGCTTCACTAAATCAGGGTGATTTTTTTCTAGTGAATAATGGACAATGTAGTGTGCCAGTACCTTAATTAAAGAGAGCCTCTCTTAGTCTTGATCTCATTTTAATTTACAGGGTAATACTACAATAATATCACTAATGGAAGGTACATTAAAGGGCATCAAGTAGCATTAACTGTATTAAATTATGGCACTTGTGTTAATTAACTGCTGAAGCAAGATGGTCCTAACGGCTAGAAAGGTCGACTAATGCATAAATAAAGTCTTCTGGGATGGGAAACTAAGAAAGAGCAGACATTTTTCCCCTCGTCTGGCCTTGCTGCAGAGAATCAGAGGGTGTCCTGCATGGTAACCTCGGGAAGGTTTCTCTCGCTTCGCTGCCTGCAGAGGTGGCCTGGACTGTCTGCGAGCTCTGCCTGTCTTCGATTCCACGTGAAGGACAGTCCTGGCAGCGACCTGTGAGGCACAGCTCCCTTTTAAAACTTTTTTTTTTGGTAGAAGGTCACTAAAATGCTGATAATAATTCCTTTGAAGTCAAGCAAAAGGTTCCTAGCAGATTTTGGATCAGGCTGCTAAAGGTTTAACCATGTTCATTCCAAAGTATTTTTGATCAAGTGTTATATTGTCAGTGATGTGTCCATTTACACACTGTAAATTAACTGTAATTCGGGATGCTAGTAAAAAAGCATTGCCCCAGTGGGTGACAGAATGACTAGCTGGCTGAAACAAAGGATCTTATTGCTTTTGGGTGATTAGGTTTTGATCTAAGAGCCACCAGTTTCCTTCTGACACCAGAATATCCAGCCTCTGTACAATGTTATTAAGCCCTTTGGAATCTATTTTTATACTCTTCTCGCCTTGAAGCTTCTGTATTTAAGCCCCAGGGTTTTCTGACCTGTCTCAGCTACGGTTGCAGTTCCAACAGCAATAGAAACCGCTAACTCGCAGTACGCAACTGAGAAGTATCCTCAGTTTTACCAGTTTCTTGCTCTCACGTTCTCTCATCTAAATTTAAATCCATCTCAGAATCTGAATAAATTACTCTGAAGGAAAGCCTGTTTGCTGCTTGGGGCACTGGGGCTTTTTTGTCTTTTTAGTCAGCCTGCCCCTCCTGCCTCCTGAACCCCTCAGCATTGCTGTGGTGGATTGGGGGTAGGTGCGTGCCCCTCCTCTTAAAAAGAGCTCATCTGCCCCGCTGAGTCGGGCGTTTGCACTGCAGCCTGCAGCGGACGCTCACACCGCGACGGCTGCGTTGTACCAGGTTTCGTCCTCTGGCTTATTCTACAGATCCATTCTACGGATGGATTAATTGGATTAAATCTGTATGTTGCTCTGGCATACACTTGACAACGCTGTGATAATATCCCTCTGTAATTTACCCAAAAGCAGAACTTTGCCCTAGGGAAGTGGTAATATATAGAAGTGCTTTAGTTTTATTTATAATAGAAAATGTTTTCATTAATGTTCAGCTCGGAAGCAGACCATCAATATGAAGATATGTATGCTTCAAGCTTTTAAGGAGACAGCTGAATACCATTCTTGTTTCTAGTATTTATTTACCATACTTGAATACTCTTTGTTTTACGAGAACACTTGCATAAGCAGCTTGCTCTCCTTTGAGATTTTCACTAGTATTTGGAGGGAATCTAGCAGTTTCTCCAATTAAATTATGAACTCATTAGAGAACAGGAAAGAAAAAAGAAATGTATGTATTTAAGAGGACGTCAATTTATCTTTAACTCCCAAGTGCAATTAGCTTTTTTAATATGTCACTAAGGAAAATAGTCTTTCATTTTCTGTAAACAAATCTAGGATCATAGCAATTGAAATAATTAAATGGTCACTGTGTTTATTCACACATGAGCAGTCTCCAATGGCTTACTCAGTACAGGTGTTCTGGGTGGGTTTTACTCCTGCCCATGTTCAAATAATACTGGTTTCCACCCTCTATCCTGGTGACACAAGTCCTGTCCATCAGCTCAGAGTGGTCTCACTCTTGTAGTGACTGGAAGGGGAGCAGAACATTAGAGTCTGGATGGCTGACTAGGTCTCTAATTCTGCTGTACACTTTTGAAACTAGGGGGTTTAAATCACCAGGTTTCACTCACCACCTTTGCTCATTAGCATTTGATCATCTTTTCTTGGCTCGTTTTGCAAGATGTCAAGTATTTCCGTACTGATCTCCCCCAGCTGTCTTTCAAGGAAGCTCAGTATCATGCAGGATCAGGGTGTTTGAGGAGAGGCAGCAAGCCTTTTTGTAGTATTATTCATTTTGCCATTGAATATTAAAGGAGTAGAGATGAAACTCCTGATGAAAGAAATGAGAATTTTTCTTTCTGTATTACTTTGTATGCTGAAAAGCTATCTAAAGAGCCTTTCTGAATAAATTCAGTGATTCCAATATCTTGCAGAAACTTTGTTTCCTTTAAGCTTTTAATTTCAAAAGCGTTCAATTTAATGCAAACACTGAAATAAGCTTAAGGATCTCCTGGATCACATATACAAATGATTCCTGGCACAGGGATGTCCTTCAGGTTGAAGTTAAAGCTGGAGTCGTAGAACATATTATCATCTTAAAAGTTTAAAAATTTCCAACAGTAACATGAACTACCAACTTGTAGGGGGTTTTTTTTCTTTTGGTTTTTTTTTAATTTAACATTCTGATCCCTTCCACAAGTACCAGCGTGGTGAGATCGCCTGCCGTTAGTTTTGTCCGTCTCAGTACCTAATTACACGTGCTTAGGATCTGATTTTTCCTGGCTACTCCTCACGTGTGAAGTGCCTCAGAAGGTAGTAGTTGAACCCAGAATATCCACATGCTTTCTCTTGACACAGGTGATGTTTCTCTCTCTCTGTTAATCTTTTTTGTTAGTTGTAATAAATGAGCCATCATTCAGCTGTGATTTAGGGAAATATTTGAAATGAAGAGAGTTAACTTTGCTGCCTTTCCTCTTATTTCCCTCTAGTACAGTGCCATAGTAAATGCTGTGTATCACTCCCTATATGTTATGAGAAGTTAAAAGACCAGACTTGATACTAGTTTCAGATGCCATCCTGTAGGTCAGGATTAATTTCAGTGAAGTTACCCATATTAAACTGATGAGTTTCAAATGTGTTCACATAGGAGGAGTGAGGGAAAACAAGTTATGGAGGGAAGGGGGGACAGAAGGAAGGAAAGAAAGAAAGGAGGGAGGACAGAGGTAAGGAGGCTGTCTCAGCTTGTGTTTAAAAGAAATGAGAAAAAAACCCCACACCTCTCACTCTTTTCATCCTCTCTTATCTTCATATAATAAGGCTGATGTAAAGCAGGACAGTTCTGCTAAGTCCTGTGATACAGTCACACGGAGACACCTATTGAGAAAACTGGAAAGTGAATTAGTAAAGGTCAAGGTCTAATAGTCTCATTACATGGGGGCTGTGAGAACCCTTCCTCTCCTTCACTCTTGAGTCTGTCTCTGGGATTAATGGGCCTCAGCAGTACTAGTGCACAAAGGGAATCATCATGGCTCTTACTTGATCGCAGTGGGCTGTAGTGCAAATGAGTCGGCACCAAAGATCCTCAGTAAAACACAGGTAAAACGTCTTCTTAACTGGGCTGAACAACAGGGTAAGTTTTCAACACTGCTGTAATTCTGTTTCCATAGAATATAATCTTGTTCATGGAAAAGTAAGAAAAGAGCTACAGAAAGAAATGGCAATGTTGTGAATGTGGCAGGCAGTAATATGGTCAGGGAAAAGGAGACGAGGGGGTTATGCTGCAGGTAGCATTCCCAAGAGAAAGTCTGGCTTCCGACGCATTCAGGAAAACATAATGTGAGCTGCAGCCCTTTGCAGGACAACGCGCTGTGTCCTGGTTAGATTCGTGGGACATGGTAGAAATGAAAGGATGCTGAATGGCAAGAGGCATCCTAATGACATGAGGAGGGAGCAGGAACTGGAGAACTTCTTGATATACTACCACTCCTGTGTGAGACCACCTTTAATTTTTGCAGCACATCGAGTCCTTGGAGCGTTAGAGTCTGTCTGTGAACAACATCTGGTTGCTTACACAACAGTTCATCCAGACTTCTAAGCACGTAGCAATTAATAAAAAGGAATGATTGGTATGACTTTTATGCTGGAAATGCTGCCATACTCTCGAGTAACATAGCTGTACTTCACTGACGATTATTTTGACATTTCTGGGGTGATGACCACTGTTTTAAAATGAGCCTAAAAACAAACAAAAAGATTCCAGGAAGAGGCTGATAATCCATGGCTTCATACTGGGGGTTAAGACTGATCAGGCCTTGGGACATACTGTGGATAATGCAATACATATGGTACATACACATGCCCATATCCCAGTGCTGGAGGGCAGTTTTCTAAAGTTATGCTCTTTCTTTGAACCCTTGAGTCTATCCTCTGACTTTGATGTTTGGCAAATGTCAATAGTTGTCTGCTTCTTCCTTGTAAACTCCCTGAAAGACCTTGTGATTCTTTTCATTTTCACCCCTAAATCCATTTCTGCCTTTATGGGAGCTATGCAGAGTGTCTTTCTTCTCTGCCATGCAGTATCCCCGCTTCCACCCTCTCTAGATGTGTGTGGGCCTGTAATTGGAGCCAGTATCTGATATATTAAGATTTATAAAGTACTTTGAAATACACTTAAGAAAGATCGGTAGAGAAGCACAATGGATTGTTATAATCTGTCCTCCCTGCACCATCACTCATAAAACAGGCATGTAACGGGAGTACTGCTACAAATGTTAATGATAGCGATGTTGTCCCGATGACAGAGGGACATGGTGGTTCATGTTTAACTGCCATCAGTATTTCTGCTACGCTGCACATTAAACCTATTAACAACCAAAAAGATAAAATTTGATTACAATAAGGGTATATACATTGAGATGTGCGTCTTCACACTCAACTAATTAGTTGCCATCGACTGTTTTCACTTTGCTCGGTGACATGTGGTATATAAATCATTACAATATGTTAAATGCAAATGGTTGGTAATAGGGTAACCATCTGCTCACTGTTGGAAAGTTAGCAGAGGAATATAGTAAGCTGTACTTCTAATAATGATGCTAAACTCACATCCCTGAAATACCAAATAGCTAAAAACAGCTGCCTCCACTAATGCCAACATTACTAATACGTCTCTTACCCTTTTCATTTTCAGAAGTAAACCACATATTGTAAGAGGTAATTTTGTTCTTCAGCATGAACTTGACTTCAAGGCTAGAGTCTGTACAGCAATGTGAACCGCCGTGTCTCAGAGCCTGATCTTTTTCTTAGATTGTGATGAGTGCTTTTGAAGAGCCAATAAATAATCATGCTGCCCACTCTTCTCGGGACATCTTTTCATCCACAAATATAATTAAACTCTCTTCCTCCCCTAACCCCGGCCGCCAGGCCCTTTTTCAGGGATGACATTATTTTGTGATAGATAGTTGGCACATTACTGTCTGGTAACGTATTATGCTAGAGACCATCGAAGGGTGCCTTCCATCTAATAACCTACCATGCCCTGTGAGCGTTAAAGATCACACTGCAAAGAGGGATCAATTATTTTGCCACAGACATGTATTATCAGGGGCTGTCACATACCCTCATAACGAGCATTTCTGGATACCCAAGAGACGAAGTAATGCATTGGAAAATTAGTAGTGGGACGAGTGAAGGACTGCCTGCCAAAGTTGAGGCTGTGCCTTCAAGCTAGAGCAGCTCCTTCTCTCCTTACCCATTCAGTCATGTGCTGGTCAGGGTCACTATCATAGTGCTGATGTGCTGGCTCCCCCATGAGTAATATATTGCATTATTGCCTATCAGAGAGATTAATATGTTCCCGTACTGAATTCCCAAGACGTGGCTCTCAGCATTAAAGAAGCTGAGGAATTAATTCGGCTCCCACTGTCTGAATGGAAAAGTAGTTTGCGATTTCATCAAAGTCAGATGCTAGTGCTGCCGTGGCCTTCTTAAGCCACGTTGGGAGGGAGGGTTTGGTGGTTATTTGGGGGGTTACATCTGGCATGGCAGTGTCTGATTTAAGATTGTGCTTCCAGGGAAGCACCTGCAGGGGAAGAGGCTGCAGGAGAGCTCATTAGCCTGGTGGTTTCTCAGCCCCAGGATGAATTACAGAATAAGATGCTTGCTCTACAGGGTCTCAGAAACCTGCGGCTTTGTGTAAGTGTGCTGTCCTGCAAAGCTTTCCAGGTTTAAAAAAATGTTACAGGGAGACATTTTTGTGCTAACACATTTTCCTTTGTTGCCTTGCAAGAAAAGAAGCGCTGGCTGAAGGCTGCACACATTTGGCGACTCCATTTTGATTCACAGTGAACACTTGCCTGTTTCAAAATGGGGTGTCTGCACTTTAAAGTTATCTGGAGCATTTATAGGCAGAGCTGGTGTGATGAGCAGCACTTTATAATACCTCAAAGGCACGGTGCCAGAGCTGGGAATTTGATAAGCCGGGGTCCTGAATTGGATTCCAGCAATGGCCACAAGTTTTAGGAAGCTCTCATTTGAAATTGCAAGCAGGGGAAAAAACAGGATTCTTTCTCTTTAATTGCATTAGTGTTATTGAACTGAAGCATTGCTTCAGTTCCCAGAACACTTTATATATATTTTAATGCAAGTTACTAGAGACAGAACGGTTGCAGGACCATTTATTGTTTCTGACTTTTATATTTGGTAAAACTGATTTTACTCATTTTCTCATTTAACTCCCTTGTGCATTAAGAGTCTTTAGACTTTGGGATGGTGTTTACTGAAGTCGTCATAAACATAGTAATTTTAACTTCTTTGATTTGGTAATGCTTCTGTAGTGCTTTTGTTTAGGCCTGTTCAGAAAAGCCAGGCCAAGCCACATGAACATGAGCTGGAGTCCAGGAACCTCTGGTAGCCTTTTCTGCAGGAGAGGGAACATGACATTCATTCCCTCAGTAGCTGATCCTTTAGTTTTTATTTGATGTCTGCTGCTAGCGTTCACTGCGACTCAAATGTCCTGGTCATCTGATGCTTCCCATCTGTTGTTTTGGGGGGAGAGGGAGGGTCATTTGAGAGGTTTGGGGTTTTTTAACCTCACTTACCTTGGCTGTATTTTTATAGCTTCATCACATTTTAATTGGCTCTAGATCTTCTTATTGTATTTATTGAACTGTGGGCCACTTCTTCCTTTACTTCGAGCTAGGGGTGTTGATTTTGCCATGTAAGCACAACCAGGAATTGACTTGGAAGAAAACATTTCAAAAAATTACCATTCCTGCCCCCCAGTTAGAACACAGCAGGTCCTGCGACCTTCTTCACCGCCGGGGGAGCAGAGCCAGCGGGAACAAGGTGCAGCGATGGCAGCTGGGACAGGGGACAGAGCTGCAATGCGAGAAGGCATCCGTTTTGTCGGTGACCCACTTTGGGAAACCCTCCTTCCCTCCTCCCACACCCTGCATACCTCCAGCTGCTCCTTTCTCACTGTCTTTGCTTCTCTTTTCGGTGATCATCACTCCTTCAGTTGTGTCGCATGGGGAGTCGCTGCCCGTGTGGCTCAAAGAAGGAATGGAAACCTTCGGCAGGAACATCTCAATTTACAATGAAAAAGTAAACCTATTATACTTTGTCAAAGCAGAAAATTGCTTATCATTTAACAAGCTTCATTAAAGATACTGTGCTTATGGAACCATGCCTCCCTTCCTTTGAATGCCCCTGAAATAATTCTTCCAGCAGGACAGCAAAACAGCAAGGAGCCAGTTACATTTTTAATCATTTGTGTCCCACAGGAATTGCAGTCTGCCAGCAAGGGCAGTTCCTTCCCCTCTGCAACACAGGAGAAGAATTAAAAGATGGGAAGCTGTGGTTCCAGAATGGTGTGTTACAGTTATTAATGAGCTAAAGATCAAACAATCTGAGTGTCATTAACTGCTAATATTGTGCTACTGAAAATGTTTAACCCAATCCATAGCTAGACCTGGGGGGAAGGGGGGGGAAGGGGATTTCATCCCCCGTTTCCATTTGTTTTTTCCTGAATGGTGAATGGGGAGTGGAGAAACAGTTGGATGAAAGGAATAGGGAAAAGTAAAATAACATTTAATTTCTCCTCTACTGTACGTATCTCAAAAGAAAGTTTCAACAGTGTAGAATCCTTACACACCCAAACCAGTTTGCATCATTTTACTTTCTCATCAGGCAGATCAGTTAGTCACTGCAGGAATAACCCTCAATGTGGTGATTCTTTTCTGAGATTCATCCTTTCAGGTAGATGACTGCAACAGCCTCAGTTCTGACATGTACAAATATCTCATGTTTTAGACTTGATGTCTTAAAATATACATCTGGAATTTTGTTTTTTACAGATACAGAGTCACTATATTGAGAGATCAGATTCTGAAATCTCTCTTCATTCCAATGGCTACTTTTGGAGACTAATGCAGACTTTGGATTTTGTGGTCTATACATTTGTTCATCTGTTAACGCTTCATAAAATATACATGCTTTAAATAGGAGAGATGCAGGAGAGCGATACCACCAGAATGAAAAAGTGTTATGTGTCTTGATTCCAAAAGCAGGTGAAATATATACTTTTAACGTAGTTCACTGGTCTCCTCACTGTACAGTCATACCCAGGTTTTGACTAACAAATGCACAATTAGCGTGTGGCTGACATTCAGCCTGCCTGTGAATTGTGGAGAGGAGGTACACCTAGCTGAAGCTGAAAAGCTCCAAAGGCTTCATACAAAGAGCATCATGTTAGATTTTTAGAGGCATTTGGCATTTAAAATGAAACCACCTAAAGGTGGTTTAGTGCTGGCTCTTGGAAAAAAATGGGGATTTTGTAAATTTTGACTGTGTTTTATTATACCAGGACTTTTGAAAAATCTCTTGCACGTATTAGGACCACCAAAAAAAGGGCTTACTCCCAGAGAGAAGATTCTGCAATTGAAAATGAGCTGAGTGTATGCTGTAACAGGAGAGGGGCCTTTTGGAGTGTTGTGCAAATATTGCTGCAATGCAAACACAACTCATAGAACATAAAGTCCAGTCTCAATGCTCTGTATAAAGGAGCTTCCTCCTCATTCCTAACACATAAAATGTGTACTTTTTTATATCCTTATAAGCTTAGCACATTTTAAAAGAAACCAGGTTTGAAAATTTAGCTGCTGTAACTACATTAGGCAGACAGGACGGGGAAAGAATTGCCGTGAGGCATAGGGGAGACTTCATCCGAAGAGAGTTGCGGGCAGCAGCCCAGGGCACTTGTCCGTCCTGCCTTGCAGCCGCGGGAGCAGGTGCCAATAACATGGAGAGGGGGCGGCTGTTTTGTCACGGGTGTTACTGGAGTTCGCAGTCTGCAGTGCATGCATCTCAAGAGAAGCCTGTCACAGCCTAAGACTTTTTTCCTTATTTTATCAAGTTCTTTATCTTCAGAGGTAGGTCAGCATCTGAAAACCCAGAGATTATCATGAAGGGGTAAAACGGGAGTGGTTTGCATAGAAAAAAAAAGGAATAAAAATGTTGTATTCTAAAAGCTCCGTTCAACTTCGGTTACAAGAAGCTTGGACAGGTGCCAGAAGCTTGTTCCCTTTGTGATATGATTATATGGCCACTAAGTCATTTGGTTCAGTCAATTTGCTGTATATCATGATAAATCTGTATATAGCAGAAAATCCACAAAGTTCTGCCCTTTTCCTCTCCTGAGGTTTTCTGCCCAACATGAAAGCAGAGAACAGCTTGAACAAGATCTGAGGGCACTTCTGAGTCCTGTGTAATGCTCCCCTCCTGGCTTGTGTAGGTCAACAGGAGGAGATGCTGAGCAGGCATGAGAAGAGATGAGGAAAGACGATGAGCAGTAACGGTGGGGACAGGAGGTCATGGCTGCTGTGGGCACCATCCTGAATCCCAGTGGAGCTGTCTCCTTCCTTCTCTGCAACTCTCTCAGTGTCTGAGAGAGAGAACACAGCGCAAAAACATATCAGAAACAAACACTAACTCCTTCATCCCCAGCAGTACTGCTTACAAAAATATTTCCTAATAAAGTGGCCATTATTCTTTTCTTCTTGGTTTTTTTATTTGCATAATTCAGGAGGTTTCTGATAATTATGCCTAAGTTTATTACGGATAAAGCTCTGTGTCACGCGAGAGTTCTTGTTAGGATCCTCGCAGGGCACCTTCTCTCTTCCTGCTCGTCAGGTCTTCAGGACAAATCCCTCTTCTTCTTTTCAATGGATGGCAACTCACTCTCTCAGTGTGCAAACAAAAAACAATTCGTAAGCGGTCTCCTTAAGTCCATGCCCTGAAGAATGCTTTAACGCAAGGAAGCTGTTTTTCACCATTTGACTGTCTATGCCCCAAACAGGATCCTGTCCAGTCTCGCTAGATCTATTCCTAGTAATAAGCTGCTGCTTGAGAAGTAGATGCTGCTAGACATCCCTGTATTAATGACTTTTTTTAAAAAAATTATGTTCTTTACCTGCATCTATTAGTTCTCTAGCATTGTTCATAGAGCTATGTATTATATTTATTTATTTATATATATATATATATATATATATATATATGCATACATTTTACTTCTAGATTAGCTCAAACATTCTTTGAGAACAGAAACAGCCTGTACGTTTTCCATTGGAGTTTGAGTCTGAGGAAGTCTACTTGACATTTCAGGGAAAACTGAAAAGTTTGTATAGGATTTTAAAAGCTACGTTATGCAAGATGGAATTGCAAAGGTTTGTTCTTCAGTATAAACATATACTGATTGTTTTTGTCAGCAGTATTTCGTAATTTGTTTTCCCCTATGACAGTCTTACATTATTCATAACTTGCAATCTATTCCTTAAATTTTCAGTTATAGGAGTTTCCTGGTGGGGGTCGCAGAATATGAAGGGAAGTATTGATCCGAAACATTTGAAATATAAATGAAGTTGTTTAGTTCTTCTGGTACATGGAATATTATAGTCACTGGATCAAATTCGACCTCCCAGCATGTCTGTTTTCATAGACAACAAAAACATGTTCCCGACCCCTCAGTGGACAGTGTAGCTCATCTCTAGCCTCTGTCTGAACACTCTTCGATTTACCCAGTATTTGTTAAAAACAAACATGAATAATAAATGTTTCAGTGCACTTGAAGGCCAAAAGCAATCACTATTTTATTCTAGTCTGACATTAGGTCAGAATCTTAAGACTTTGCTTTGAAACTACTGGTCCTTTGTCACTTAAACTTATGGAATAATATCAAAGCAGTATCATCAACCCCATTTCACAGAGAAAGACGTACGCACAGTCTCTTGTCCCATGTCACGTGAGTTGGGGGCTAGGGCAAGTATTAAACCCGGTGGCAGACCTGTTTTGGCACGGGGGGAAAACCAGTCAGCGTTAGCGGTACCGCGACAGGCAGGCGTACGTGCATGTCCATACGTGTCTCCTGCTCGCTGCTCCAAGGCCAATGCCAGAGGCCAGGTCTCCTCTCCCTTTCCCCATCTGAGGTCTAAGAGCTCCTTTCCATCTGCATCTGACAAGTGAATAGCATTGCTTAGCTCTGGCCACCCACGTCTGAGAAGACCAGGTCATCTGTTAGGAGTCATGCCCACGGACCATCTATTAATTTACTACATTCAGATTTTTCTTTGGTAACAAGCCAGTAAATTTGACTCATGATATCATCTATCTCAAGCTTTCTAATACTAAACAGCATTTGTAATTTTCCCGTCTTTGTATAATTCCACTGACTTTAATAAAGCATAACAAAATGTTTGCAGAATCTAGTCAATTTAATGACTTCAAGATAACAATAATGTGTCTATAATTGAACAGTAATCATATGGTATTTTTGAAAAAGAAAACAAGCTTTCTCTACATGAAGTCAGCAATTGAAATACAGTAGGTGAAAGAAGAATTGTTTTCCCAAATTAAAAAGAAAAGATACAGTTAGAACTTTATTTCCTGAACCATTTAAAATTAGTCCCAGCAAATAATTTCATTGTGCTGTGTTGTTATACCAACAGGGTTAGCGATAAGATGACTCAATAGCTCTTTTTCAGTATCTGAGTTAGCTATAGGATACTAAGTTGCTTTTGGCATACTTCAAACCCTATGCACAGACACAAACCGCTCACTTTTCGTCTAGTTTTCTTCAGCAGGAGAAAGGATTAGTATTTTTGAAGTGTAAGTTCTTCACAGAAGAAAATTCTGTCAGGGATGGCCAAAAGTATCTTCAGAATTCAACCCACATTAATAAATACTTTTGACTAATTTTTTTGAAAACTCAAAAAAGGTATGATTTTTCCTTTGGAAATATTTTTGTTCAAAAAATTGTCAAAAATAATTTCTAAAAAGGCATTTAAAACCTGAAAATAAAACTACACATTTCATTTGACAGAAATGATTTCCCCCGCCCCCAGTTTTTTTCAGCTCAGTCAGTGAACTGAAAAATCAATTATTCGCACAGCGCTACTGGCAAATAATTCTTATCGTAATAATTCCAGAGGGAATTATTCCATGACAAGGAGCTTATATTGTATGGAATTTAAAAGTTAAAAAATTGAGGCTAGCATGATAAACAATGAGAAATGTTCTGTTTGGGTTTCTCACTTTTCTCTTTCAAATTATGATCTCCAAACAAGATGAAAAACTAAAAGAGAAAAAGGAAAAAAGAGAAACAAAAAAAGATCTATATCTTTTCATGTGGATTTGGAGTATCTGTTTTGGTAATGAGCAGCAGCCAATTCTCAATTACTTTAGGTGGAGCTGTGAGGCCTAAGCATTTTGAAAATCAACCCTAATGAAACGCAAGAAAACACCAGAAGAAAACCACTTTTGAAATATTTAGTCAGCTTCGTTTGCTCTGAACAGTTCTTTATGCGCCCTTGACTTTGACAGTTTATTCATTAATACCTCGGAACACACTCCAGAAAAGAATATAGCTGCCGCATGCCTTATAATTATCCCTAAAGTTCCAGTTCAGCAAGATGATTTTTTGAAAAGAGATCAATTAACCTGCCCTCGTAGTAAGTGCGTTCTGCTCCTTAGCCTTTCTGAGAAGCAGCAAACGGAGGGGCCGTCAGGACCCAGCAGCGAAGGCGGCTGGGACGCCGATGCTCGCGCGCACAGCACCCTGCCTGGTGCTTCTCTCTTTCTGGTAGCGAAGGCAGTGCTGCGGGGGGGAGAGAGGTGGTTGAAAGTCCTTAAACTCAGGTATTACTACAAGGAATATCAGCGATAACCAGCAGAACAGCAAAACACGGGGCGGGGAACAGCAGGACACAGTTTACCTGCGTAAAAAGGTGCCCTTCAGAGTGGTCGCAGCGATGACTCTTGGGCAGTGGCTCCTGTGCAGATGAGGACCAAGGTGTAAGGCTGAAAAGAGGAATATTAAGCTACTTCTCAGAATTAAGTGTTAGTTTTGGGCTAGGCTGTGTATTCACAATTCAAAAATATTTTACATACTTATCATTTAAAAATATCTACCACGAGGACAGGCCGCTAAATCATATGCCAAAAGTTTTCATGTCTGGATTCTCAGGATTCTCAAATAGAACAACTTGAATTACATTTCTGCTACGCCCTCGCTTATCCCAGTGGTTTTCCTAAATGTCCAGTCAGGGCCTAGACATCTCATGGCGATACTGAAAATTAAAGTGTGCTTTTATCAACAGCTCTTTACCTTTCCCCCACACGTCTCCTATAAAACAAGACAGATAAGAGAAAGCAAGTCTGATTTTGAAGTACATGTCCTTTTAAAGCACTTAAGTCCTGGGCTTTTCAGGGACTGTTAGGTTGCGTGTAACGGTATTTATTAACAGAACTTAACTGGAAGGAGAACTCAGCCTTTGTTCTTTCTGTGTGCTTTATTGCTGGTTGTGCGTATTGGGGGTACACCTGGAGCAAAAGGTGGCCAACATATGTAGCAAAAAAACCCAAGGATCTGTTCAATATTCCTTTTCTCTTTGGAGAAAAGTCCGACTTCTTTCTGGCAGTTTTTAAAGAGAGGTGAGTGGGGTCTCCTGATCAGCTGCCCAAAGCTTCCCTGCTGTCTGCTACCCCTTGCTCCGACCCTGCCGCCCCGTCCCGCCCCGCGTGGCTCCAGCCGCCGCAGGAGCCTGCCCAGCCGGCTGTTTCGTAGGAGCCACCGTGGGCTGCGTTGAACCAGCTGCTCTGGCAGGGTCGGACGACCTCCGTAAACGATTCTGCTTTGCATTTGCTTTTCGCTGAGTTACGGCTCATTTTCTTCTTGGAAACAAATCTTTCCCTGGCCTCTGTGTTTGTTTGGAAGGGAGGTGGAAGTCTCCTTAGGGCTTTGATGTGTAAAATCCTCTCACCTACGGACATAAACTTAACAAGAGGGCTTAAAAGCAGAGCTGGTCACAGCAGATGCCTATCAGAGAGCGAGCAGGGGAGAAGGTTCCTCGCTGAATCCTGATACCAGGACCCACAGAAAGGCCTTTCCTGTTACTGACTGCAGTAGGAACAGGACCGAGCTATTCACGGCGTTAAAGCTATCGGAGAGGTCTCACTTTTTCAAGTGAAACCTGGTGTCCAAGAGCGGACGTACGTGGGCTAGGCTATTCTGCACCTCTTCTGTGCCTACGTGCGGGGATCCCGCCCTAACGGCCGCTGCGGCGGCACGGGAGCCAGTCCCGGCTGAGCGCAAAGGGACGCGCAGCGAGGACGGCGGCGGCGGCGCGCTCCTGCACTGACGCAGGGCTCACCTCCACGGCTCCTCCCAGCAATATTTCCCAGAGTAGCGCAAGGCATATTTTCTTTCCCTCGGAGGCAACCCGTTACAGCCCATACCCCGCTCTTCTGTATATACCATCCCTGCAGCAGTAACTACTAGGGGCACATTCGAGCCTTTAAATGAGTCCACAGGAGGTCTCTTAAACAGAAATACTTTAAAATCTTTTGAAAAGAGCAGCAGATGTACCGCTTCACAGAACTGGTTTCCCTGGTGTCAAATTCTGTGCGCGCCATGGATATTTTTATGCTGCTTTTCTCTATTATAGTTCTCCAAAAGTTATTGAAATCAGTATGAAATTAACCTTGCTTGTTTCTCATGTAGCAGAAGCGTTGCTCCCCTGACAATGGCTCATGAAAATACTTTATTCCCTACTGTGACACAATAGGTGCTACATCCTTAGTCTTTCTCCAAGCTTAAAGGTATTTCTGCTCTGGCCAGGTCTGCCCAACATTAATCGTGGACACAAATTTGTAACCGCTCACTTGGGCTGTCGTCACATGCGAGAATAAAATTTTTCCCATTGCAGAGAGTTAAGCAACATTTTTGAATGGTATTGCAAGCATGTCCACTCGGATGGTAATTTAATGACCACGATTTTAGACCTCCCACACAACAAATTGTTCCTTTTCAGTGTTGTGCTGGGAAAAAGAATTCAGGGTACCAGCTGGCAGCTGATACTGTGAAATACTACTTACAAATAAAGACAGGAAGTTTGGTGTAATCGCTAGCATCTTAGAGCAGCTTTCTTGGGATTGCTGCTGAGCAGATGTAAGACTGGTATTAATTAAATTAAACCCAGAAAAATGGGTCTCTCAATAAACTTAAAAGTGGTGATGCAAATTAACACAAAAATGTCAGGAATTTCAAATCTAATGTTCAGATTTGTATCGGGAGAAAAAAGAGAAGAAACAGTGACTCCTAAAGACTTTTTAACTGTCATGTTTAAATTTGTAAGCTATGAAACTTTGCAGTGACATATTGCTGCACCTTTCATCGGAGGTTTGTGTGTCACATTCTTAACGATCTAGCAGGTTGTGGCACAGACTTTTACAACTGCTGTGATATAGTGGTTAAATTCTGCCTGGTGGTGTTATAGTGATTAAAATAGAAGGTGTGTCTAGGGTATCCGTTGGTGTGCATTGACTTGCTGATAATGACTTACTGCCCAATGGATGGCTGGCAAAATAAGGCTGGCTAAGCAGGACGTTGGACAGCAGCGAAAAAAAATTAAAATAACAAAAACTTTGCTTCCTTAATATCCTGATGGCAATGAGCAGCAGCCCAGTCTCAGCCAGCATACTCCTTAACTTTTTTGCACCATCAGACAGACAATGACAAGGTACTGCCAAACAGATTGCGTTATTCCAGCTGCTGGAGGGAGAGCTGCATTCTTTTCCCAGTAGCCCTTCTCTCTCTGATGTATAACAGCATGAGCAGCTGAGGAGATGTTTTGGTTTTTACCCTTTCCTAGTTTTTCTTGACATTTAGAACAAACCAGTTAAAACACATGTGATATATCATGACAGCTCAGAACACCTAAACTGTGTAGTACCTCTGCGACACACGTGCTTCCCACTCTCCCATGCCATCAACGTATGCAAGAGATGGGTTGCTATGTGAAGTACAGCGATTTAGTAGGTGAGACCAAGTGATTCCAGTGAGAAAGAAGGGAAATGTCTAATGGCAGAGAAGGGAAAAGAGGGACTAATTGTAACGCTGATGTACTTAGAGTTTACATCTGCTGCTTTTTCTCCATTCTTCAGTGGTAGTCTGGGAACCTACCAAAACAATCACTAGTGTTAAATGATCAGTTGGTAGCACTGGAAGAAACTGTCGTTGTTCATCTTCACCTTCGGAAGAGATTCTGCTTCCTCTCTGGGAGCGACATGACTGCCGTGGTCCCCAGTTTTGGCATCCTTCAGGCAGATAATAAAAGCTTCCTATTTCTGAGGTTAAAGATTAGAGCAAAACAGATGCACGTGAACAGTGTAAAATACCAGCATCCTACCTTCTCAGCAGTCATGTGCCTAAAAGCACATCACACCTGGGCTCCTTATCCTCCACTGATGCCCAGTTTCTATCCCATGCCTGTTCAAGATCTCGGGCCTGCCATTTAAAATGATAAAAACATTATCTGCCATTATCTAAAAATACAGCCACCGAGCCTAGGATAATATGAATGAAAGCTGGAAACAAATTAGGCCACATTTCAGACAGTGTGAACTAACATAATTTCATTGATTCTAGTGGAGCCAGATGGATTTATATCAGCTAAGAATCTGGCAAACTGTGTTCACGGGTGAAATTATTTGCGGAACATGCTGCTGGCAAACTCTAGCAGATTTTATAGCCGCTCTCTTTATTGACACATTTCCATGAAAACTAATATATCTGAAGAAAAGGCAAAACTGAGTGTTTGGGAAGGGGATGGAAGTTAGTTCTCTACAGCAGCCAACAGCAGCTATATTTTCAGACAGATTTATTTCAGCTTTAACACTTAGAGAATGTGAAATGAAAATTAGAAAAAGCATTTGGCCATTCCACTTGGCTAGGTGTATCTAAGTATTTAATATTAAGGATAGGTGTTTTTTTATGTGGTCAACTGAAATAACTCGGACTCAGAATTTGCTGCTCTGTTCCACTAGGTATAAGGATTGTTGGATTATTTTTAGACTTTGGACCTAAGAGACTGAAGTAAGTCTGAAAATTTTCAGATCTGTTGGTCTGTAACATTTTTTATCTAGCCAAGAGATCAGAACAGTTTCAAATGCTTAAATACTGCAGTGTTTGTAAGAGGTTACTGCCTCCTCCTTTCTATGTTTGTGTTCTGAGTGTTGCTGATCTAGTCTGTAAACATTTGCAGTTGCCTCTGTTTGTCTGGAAGGGTGTCATCTAGTAAACTACTGCATTTCAGAAATATTTCCAGTTACGGGCAAGGTAAGGTTGCCTGTGGCCCTCTGTCTGAAAGGGGAAGGGGGGAAGGAGCGGCGAAGCCAAAAGGACCTGCCCCACTAACGTTTGGCTTCCAAAGGAAGACAGTATGCATCTATCAGACAGCCTACTCATCAGATACAGGATGAGATACACAAATCGATCGGTAGCGATCCTGTAGTTCTTGTTTGTATTGACCAGCATTTAACTTGACGGTAGTTCCCATTTAAATAATCAGAATATATAGAAATGTTTACTAGTATGTGAACATAATAAATCTTATAAACATGTTAATATTTAAATTCAGCGCTTGTGTACTCTTATTGTTGGGCTGGCTTAGCGCAAACAGTGGGCAATTCCATGCCCTGCACACCTTCTGTGAGTCTTGGAAAGTCCTGGCTCCTGTGGGAAGGGGAATTATGCTGCCCTTTTGGATTTTGTTTTCTTTTTTAATTTCAAGCTCTCCAAACTGCTTGGAAGTAGGCCACTGAGAAAGCAAAGCAAACATGCTCTCTGTGCCTGGGTATTGCTGTTCCCCACTAGATATATTATATTCAGCTGAGGGAGAATAAGAAGCTATTTTCCCCAATTTTCCATACTGCCTGTGGGAATCTAATTCAATTTCCTCCCAAATTTAGCAGTGAAAACTAAACAGTGAAATAAAGTTGAAGAGGCTTCTGTAAATCTCTGGATTCTAAGGTACTAAGGTGCAGCAGGATTACTGAGAGCAGGTTAAACTTCTTTTCTAGCCACAAAGCTACTTACAGATTTAAGAAGCTTAAAAACCTGATCCAACATTAGTCCTTGCTTTGCAAATGGAAGAATAATATATCTACCTATACAAAGTTATATTTGTTATTATTGAATTTTTTTATCCTTTATTATTGATGTAGCCCCATTCCACAAAGGAATCTTCTTTTTTTGGTGGGAGATAATGATGTATTACATAAATTCAGGGAAGGGCACAGGGAAAAAGACTGGTGACCAAATGAGTTTCCAGAAATAAACAAATGAAAGAAAGGACTCGTATTTCATTACTCTCCCTACAGTGGCTACATTTTACCAGCAGACCACGGGGGTCTGACGCATAACTTCCCGAACAAGATGTAGTGCCTTTTTTGGTCTTGGATTCTGTACAGCAACATGGACCTGAGATATTCATATGGCTCAAAAAATACTGAATAAAAACCAGAATTTACTTTTCTGCTTCACGTGAGCTGGAACATTTGTTCAGCAGACCTACTTGCAGCCAGAAACCCATGCCATTTTCTGGTTGCCAACTGTCCTTAGTTTTTTTGACCCTTTTAGCTCAGAACTTCTTCAGATGGGTAGTCCCTGCAGTGAGCGCTGGTAGCCTAGATTGCAGTAATTATCTTGTTACCTCTTTTATGTGTGTGTTCTCACTGTCTGTTCCATCCTTGCAGAAATAAATTGGCCAGCAATCATTTTATTTCTTCACAATAGTGTCCTTTATACTTGTTTTCATCCCCACAAAATCTGCTTCAATAGTAAAGCTGTGTAGACGTCTATTAAGCTTTGGAAATTAGGATAAGGACCAGCATACTTTGGGGTTTTTGACATGACATGGAAAAATCCTATGATATAATGAATAATAATACTCAGCAGACATGATGCTTCTGAGACTGTAGGCCTCTCTGAAAAGGTGTTCCACTTGTTAGAGAAATTTAAAGGAAAAACAGACTTATTAAGTATTTTCATGATGTTTACCTTGTACATTCAATGGTACAAGAGTTTTGTCACGTACTTGTACAGACAGTTTCTCAAATTATGGTGAATTTATCTCAAAGTGTCAAAAAAAAAAAAAAAAAAGATGTAAAACCTCAAAAATTAGCGATTCAGATGCAAAGCTGGTTTTATCCCAAATATTTCGTGGTGTATTTAACTTTTGCTTTCTCAACCTACATCTCTTCCTCCTTCATGGCTGAGGTATCACTTAAAATGTATTTGCAACGTGGAATTTTCATCTTTGTCTACGTTATAATAGAAAACTAACTCTCACTGGTGAAGCTGCCTTGAGGTCATTGGTAAGCTTGAGAGGCATAACATAGATGACAGCCTTAACACATTTGATGTCGTGCTAAACAGAGCCAAGTCCTTTAGGACAACTGTAACAAGGTGCTGGGAGTAGTTGCTAGCAGTGGGGCAAGCTGACTAAGGCTCCTAACGTTGCTAAGTGTTTTCAAATGCCTAATTAAAACTGTGCGGGATGGTATTTTATGTTGTGTGTGGACCACGTCGTGTAGGCGGTAACGTGAAGAGCAAACATGCCGACTCCTGCGCAAGTTCAGGCTTTGCTTACCTGGGAGCAGAGAGCTGACCCGTGGCACGTAAAAGTGAAGAGCCCATGCAGAGGGCTTACAAGCTGGTTTTAAGTTGCTTTTCTAAACTTTGGCGATGACTTAGCACGATCCAAAGATGTACCGAAGTGAGGAACATATGGCTGGCTAGTCATTAAAAATGTATCAAAGAGCTTCTCTTGCTTTTCTTTCTCATGAATGATCTCTTCAACATCAATGATCCCCTCATGTGACCCCCAGTCTGTTGGTTGGCGCTCACATGCAAGAGCATCAGCACGCTATTAGCGACTACCTTAGTGATATTTACAGCATTTTAATGTCAGTTGTCTGTACGTAAATAGAGTCTGCGAGGAACGCAGCGCGCCCAGGGCTCCTGCTCCCCCTACAACAGCACCGCTCCTTCAACATGCCAGAGTGCTTCCTGCGCCTTATGTAACTGCCAAAAATACCATTTCAATTGCTTTATGACAAAATAATGAGTCTGTCAAAGATGAGTGGTCAGAAAAACAAATTTGTTCTCCCACACAATTAGAGTTTATAGCGTTGGACAGCAGTATCAATCTCCAGCGATTTAAAATTGAATTTGCACGTTGGAGGGAAATGTGTTCTTGCGTGTGCTGTAACCAGGCTGCTTAGCAGGAAACGTCCTCGCAGGTTGAACTGGAAAGATGGATATCAGCTGAGCTGTGGAAACATCAGGACGGAAGTTTCCAAATGCAGACAAGCGTTGTGGGAACGTGGCGTTCGCTTTCACAAGCTGAGCACTGACAGAGCCGCTCCCACAGCGATCAACAAGAAAAAGTCTGGAAAAACTGTCACCAGATATAACAGGCAGACAACTGTTCCCTTCAGGTAGAAAGCTGTTTCAAGGCCTGCGTCTCCTCTGCGTAACCTAATTGCTCATGGAGTTGTTGATATTTATAATCATGGACTTCAGACATTCTTTGTAAAGACGTACAAAGCATTAGACCTCAGCAATGCCATTTACGGTGAGCATATACTGTATCTCAGAACTGCACTTTGCCCTTAACATTTGCTTTATCCTTACATGGGATTTTGCCCTTAGGCTGGTTGCCGGTGCAGTGCAAAGGCTGCAGCAGACTTCCTCTTACATTTGCCATACCTTAGCCTGTATTCTCAAACCCGCTCTACTTATTACAGCTCCCTCGATCACCCCTCCTCAGTACACATGCAAACCCACTTGACGTGCCAAGCAGCTGCTACCCACCCACTGCCACCCAGTAATTGCATTTCTAGGCATGTATACGTAATACCTTGTAAAGCACTTTGACTTTTTTCTTTGCATTTCAAGAAACTATATAGGCATGAAACGTTGTCATCTGGTACTCAGTACACGGGATGTGGAAGCAGGTTTTTAGGTTTTCAGAACTTCTCCATGCTTACACATGCAGCCAAAGTGACCACATTCTTCTAATGGAACCATCTACAAGGGCTATACGAAATTTTGTGTTTAATGTGCTTTGTATGTAAATCTAATTAAGCCTTTTGTTACTATCTCAGATTTAAAGCAGTAACAGCTAGGAACAGCCTTTCAAAGCAGGTGTTTAAAGAAATTACAAGTGGCTAGGATTTTCAGTAATAATTTATCATCATGGATATTCACATAGGGTAACAAAATATTTCCTTACCTCTGGAGCAGAAAAGAAAGATAATCTCCCTTAAAAAAGAGATGAGACAGATGAAGGACTCTGAACTTGGGCAGTCTTCCATAGGAAGCTGATGTCCACATCCTGACAGTGATCTGATAGGAGCCCAAGTCAGCTACCAGATCAGTGGTGCTCAGCTGATTCACAGTTATCTGAAATGCCTAAGGTCCAGGCTCTGCTGCTTTGTTTTCACTCTGCTCACAATCCAATATATCTCGTCGCAAGAGTGGTTCTCTCATAGTCCATCTGGATGGTGCTTTTACCTAAATAGTCTTCTTTCTGTAACCTTAAATATTTCAATTTTCCTTACTGCTTATCCCGCAAATAGAAGTAGCTTTTTATTGTACTCTAGTCATCTCTCAGTCCCGCTACACCCATTTACCTCTTTCATTCATCCAGAGAAGTCTGTCCCTCAAGCACAACAGGCATTTCTCCTCTTTGCAGAAGTCTCTGAGATTGTCCATCCATACAGGCTGATGAGGTCCCTGGGACAGATTGCCCAATTCCTAGTGCAGCCTTCCTAAAAAAAACAGAAGTATACAAAATATTATTTCCCTGTTTCAGTAAAAATGTCTCTCCACAGACAGCACAGAATTTGGTATTGGCTTGTTTTTCCCCAGACACGGTACCCTCCAACTTCTGTTCAGTTTGCGTTCCACAGATGCTTTTTGTTCTCTGTCAGTTTTAGCACTGTCTGCATTTTACACTCATTCAGGATTCAGCTACGTCCTTGATTTGCTGTGGAAATCATGATTAATCTCTCTGAGATCTGTGAAGTGACCTCAGCAAAAAATGGGTGCAAGTGAGAGGAGAATCAGAGCCTCTGTGGTTCAGTCCTCTGAATGTCTTTTTTCTGCTTATGACTCTGCTCTTTTACTCCCTATGGATAGTTACTGACACCAACAAGAACTCCAGTTTAATCTCTTTGGATTTCATTAATCTACAGATTTTTTCCTACTTGTATAACACTAATGATCATAAACCAAACCCAACTTTTATGTTGCCTGTACACTAAGAAGGCAAATGTAATGTTTTTTGACAAACATTGTCTGGCCTTTTGCGGTTTGGGTTTTTTTATTAAACATTTCTCTTTGTGCCCACTTTAACTAGCTCCCATTAACTCTACATTTGACATTTTTAATATAAATGTGGTTTTTTACCTTGATCTTTGATCTTTAGCTAGTCTTGTGGAAAACCACAGTGACCACATTTGTTCCTTACTTTCTGCTCCTTGGAAATTGTACACAGCTAGGTTTGAATTAATCTGAGGGGGTTTAGGATTATTCAGCATTGTTGGCTCTTATTTTGCTCCATTATTAAGGTTAGGTTTTGACTATCTATTCTCTGCCCACAAAGGTTTTAGATCAGTTCTTTATTTTTTTCAGTGATCGAATTTGTTGTTTTCTCTCATTCATTTTAAATCATACTCCTAGAAGGCTACACCTCTCTCCCCATTGCTGGGTTTTTTTGGGGGGTGGTTGGTTTTGGGGGGCGTTTTTGTTTTTTGTGTTTTAATTGGGGGGATTAGAAAGTGCGGTCTCCTTTCTCTTAAACATGGTATTATTTGCAATTTTCTTTTAAGGCAGGATGCAGCATTCTAGGGGATTCCGCTGGGAAGGCTTTCAAAAATACATAGAAAACATCCAAATACGTTAATTTGCAGAGAGGCATTGATTGAATGAATCTGTGATTATTCCACCAGTTTAGAGCAGGAAGAGCCATTTAGCAATTCCTCCGTTTAGGAAGCTAAGTGGCTAAGATGTCCCTACATTGTCTGTTTTGTGCATGTTTGTTCTGAATGTCCGTATGAGGGCTGATTGTTTTAAATCTCATTTAATAGGGTTTTAAAACTTGACAGAAGGTCCCCAACTACTTCCACAAGAAAATGCATTTTGCTGGTTTTGTGAAAACCTGCCCATATTTGGTACAAACATAGACCTCTCAAACCTGTAGCTTTCCTTTGTCTGTTGGAGCTTGGTGGCTAAAATCGCAGAAGATGCCTTCTGCAGAAACCTTGCCTGTTGCTGGACTGCATGGGCCCTGCCGTGTGGGCCACAGAACAGCTACCGTGGCACAATGCCACAGCTCTGGGCTGAGCAGCACTTCCCCTGCAGCAATCTTGCCCTAAGAAATCAAAAAACTGGGCACCAGAACAGGCAGCAGAGCTGTTCTGTGCTGTCCATGCTCTCTTGCCTGGGAAATAAGGAAAAGGAGGCGGCAACCTAGGAAGAGGTGGATCACAGTGGAGGTGGGGAGCATGGGAAATGAAAGGAAATCAATATACATGAGAATTTATGGGAATTGTTTGTGTATGCATAAATACAGCCATACATATAAATATGTGCATATGTTTTGTATATCTGTGAAGAGGTGTGGGACAGGACTGGCTAGAAGCAGAGGGAGATGGAGAAGGCCAGAGTCCGCCCAAGACTTCTAACCACACAAGCCAAACTGAGGAAGGGTCAGTCTATCTCTTCAGGAACATATGACAAGTATAGCACCTAAGAAGTGCAAACAGACTTTGCGCAAGGTTTTCTGACACAACCGTTCTTTACTTTCAGGTGCTTATTAAGAGAGCTGTGCACATTCACACCAATTAGCAGATGCACCTACATTTATTGTCCCCCACCTCAGTTCCCATACCAGTCTGCAGCACCCTTTCAGAGCCCTAGGAACTACAGCTTTTCCTCAGAATCGGCTGGCTTTTTCTTCCTGCCTAGATCAGTTTGCTGCCTCTGACACTGATGAGTCCCTCCAAGAAAACAGAAATCTCCCCCTGAAAGAAACCCAATCAGTTCCCCTCTCCATTTATTCTAGTGACTCCACAGTCTCTCCTGCTTCTTTCTCCTCTGACTCACTCTCTTTTTCGGTCTTGTCATTATTGTGTATCTCTCCTGTTTGGGAGTCTTCCATTTTCATATTCCTGGGGACAGTAAAACCACCCATCACTTTTCTTAATAGCAGTGCCATTTACCAAAATCTTCAATCTCTCCATGCATAGGCATATCTCATCCGCTGACACCCAGACAGGCATCTTTCATTCTGCAGTGGCTAGTCATTGAAAATTTACCTTGCAATTGAGGTAGTCTTTAAGCATCAATATTTTGGAAATGATATAAAAATGAATCACACTTTCTTTTGTCTGGCATATTCAATACATTTTGGTAATTTCAGTTTAAAAGGTGCTGAACCTGTTTTTCTTTAGAATGAGCATTGCTCAAATGACAGCAGTTTGATCTGCCTCATTTCTAGCATTGAGGAGAATGCTCCACTATCTACCGTATTACAGATTCTCGTGGATTTTCTCCAGCAGCCACTTATGACAACTGCAAGCTTGTTTTACCCTGGGGATATATATGTATGTGGCCAGTTGCTTCAGGTCATATTCCTTCCAAATGGAAGTCAGCTTGACAGCTGTTAATTTGCACTTGGCCATTCCCTGTGTTGTTTTGCTCTAATTATTGGTCACTGTATGGAACAGGTGACAAATGCCCACATGAGAACCCTTTAAATCACTAGATGTACAATCAGGAGGAAAACAAACAGACAGGGTCGTTAAATACTAGTTTTCTCTCCAGCCCCAAACAGAAACAGGTTTTAGCCAGTTTTGACATCTGTTGGAAAGGGATGGAAAGAGGTGAAAATACCTTACTGTTTATGAAACTGGCTTCCCATTCTGTAAGTGTCCTAGTTTCAGGGAAAGAGGGGAATTTAAGGAAAATACAATTGTTCTAAGACCAGATGCAGAATCTGGTTTACCTAATGATTTTGTCGCAAGGTTCGATTAGCTGTTCTTTGTTAAGTAAAACTAAATGTGCCTACCAAAATATTTCCTCTGACCTTCAGCTACTTCAACTATATCAAATTAAAGCAGGCAAAAAAATGTTCCCTTTCTGAGCAAGAAAGTACCTGCTGAACAAGAATGGCAAAACACCATTACAGTGAGCTTCCCTTCTACTGAAGCGTGGCACTGCAGAGAATATTTAATTGAAGTCTGTTTTCTCACACTCCCAGGGCCTAATTTGGATCTTAATTTGGGCTAGATTCTCTAAGGACATAAGCAGAGGACTTGTTTTGTTCCTGCGAGTAGTGAGTAAGACTTGAATTTTTGCAAGATTATAGACCTGTCTGTAGTGAAAATTGTGAATAATTTAGTTGATCTCAGTGGAGCTGCGTTAGGGAAAACAAGAAAAGATTCAGCATCTTGGAGTCTTGGTGAAATTACTGCTTTTAGACCTGTGCGAGCTGAAGATGTTACAACATGCTATTTGAGTGATGTCTTGTAAAGCATGCGAAAACAATAATACAGGCACAACACACAGAAATAGAGTGGTTGCCATAGGACATGCTTTACTAAGACTTAATCTGAACTACAACTCACCTCTAAATAATATCCCACTTTTTTTTATTTTTGCCTTTTAAAAATAGGTGTAAGTGCAACCTTCATGCTACTGGCTGTAAAGAAGAAAACAAAAGACTACTTTGTGAGTGTGAGCATAACACAACTGGCCCAGACTGTGGAAAATGCAAGAAGAATTACCAGGGCCGACCGTGGAGCCCTGGTTCTTATCTGCCTATACCTAAGGGCACTGCTAATATCTGTAAGTAGTTCTGTATAATAAGGATATTTCATTATTAGAATTCTGTCCCGTATCGTGACTCTGAAGGAAGATTAATGCTGGCAAAAGTTTGTCATTTCTTTATGACCCAGTGCGTATAATTTGACAAGGTGTCAAACTGTGTTAATTGTAAGTATACATAATCTGTGCTCTTACATGGTTGTAAATAACTTACGTGAGAACTGCATGTTTGTATCCATAGACAAATCCCTGGACACTGCACAGAAGGGGCTAAGGAATGAAAAAATTAGGACCGTTTACATAAAAAGCACACATAGAGGAGAGAAACCAGTGGTAATATGTGCGATAGTGCTCCAGCCACGGCACCCTCAGCTCTCCATTCGTGCATCCTTATTGCCTCAAGATTCAAAACAACCTCAGCTCAACATGGGAGATGAGGTCCTTGCTCATTTTTTGTCCATTTCAGAAAGTTAAAAAATCTCAGACCAAATTTTTCCAGTTAATAACTAAAGATCTAAAGGTTGGTGAAGGACGTTTGTCCCTGATGTTGACCTGCAGTCCAGGTTCACATGCACTCTTTTAGATCACTGTAAGTGCTGAAGGGGGAAAGCGAGGGCAAAACCCGAGTTTTGATATCTGCTTGTTTCCAGCTGATAGCCACTCACCACCACACATGCTCACTATTCCAGCACACCTTCGGCTTATCCAAAGGAAATTATTGGCAGCTGCATTTCCTGGTCCTGGACAGGACTGGGTCAAAAAGAACAGGGTGCTGAAAGAGAGGGCACGAAGACAAGTATGAGCATCGGTTCTTCCTTTCATGCGTGTATGAAATACACAATGATTCAGAATCCTCCTTTACTAAGTAACAGACTTAAATTCCTTTGAAGAAAGGATTGAAGAAGATGAGGATAAATCACCAAACCTTTTGACAGAAGTTACTAGCTTCTTTGAAGAAAAGAGTCCACAGTTTTGCCCTGATTAAAAGCAAAACACTGATTTTAGAATATTAGAATATAACAATTTACTGAAAAGTTATTTGGGAGAAACAGAGCAGTTGTACATAGTACTGCAGTTGAATGAAAAGTTTAAAACCAGGAGCAATGTGCAATGCTCAGAATGTTATCTAAGACTTCAAAGCAGCAGCTGTGAAGAATCAAAACTCAAAAATGAATATCATAGGAAGCAGGACCTTATCAAGTTAAATGTGAGAGTAATAGACCAAGTAACAAACCGTGAAGTGTGGGGGCATGAAATTATGATAAAATTCTTACTGAGCAGAAAAAAAAAGAACTTCCAAAAAGCAGGGGAAAAACATTTTGTAAGAGTATTCACTTTTTCGCATGTTATAAAAAGTGAGTGTGGCTCACAGAATTAATACTTTAAAGCTACGTTCAGAAAAAAATGGTGAGATCTACCAGGTTGGTTTTATTTATATATATATTTATATATACCTATACACACATACATACATATGTGTGCACATATATACATTTATATATTTTTAAAATATATTTATTTATATATGTATATATAAATGCAGTTGCTACCCCAGCAATCATCTAAACTTGTGACAAGATATATCTGAACATGAAAACGGGGATCTTTCTAAATGCAGCTTGCTGTGTCAGTTACATCATTTCCCATCAGTTGAGCACACACCAGACGGAACAGTGGAATTAGCACCCACCAAAAGGATGCCTGAAGCTTGTTAAAACAACTTTCAACATTATTGAATTCCATCAGATACACAGTTCCATCAAAAATCAAAACATTTTGCAAATAATAGGCAGTCGTTTCTGGTTTATATTATTATTACTCTCATTATGATAGCATCATGAAAACATAACCTTGTTTGAGCTGACGAATGCTCCACTTACCCTCAAATCCTGACTTCAGCAGTGATCAGCAGCAGGAATTTATGGCAAACAGGAAGAAGTATGAAGGATTTCTTCTTTGCCTTCCCAGTTGCCAGCAATAAACTGGCTTTCTGAGCTGGACCCTCCATCATACCTGCAGTGGTTGCTAGCTGCTGAGTGGAGAGAGAGACCCAGCTGTCATAAGCTTGATCTCAGTGACATCTTATGGCAATACATTTCACATTTTAATGACACAATAAATGAAAGGTATTTCCTTTTGTTTGCTTTAAATGTTTTTATATGGTTAAGCCTCCTTAGATAGGAAGAAACAGAGAGTAATGCTTCCCTATTTACATCCGTTATACCATTTATGATTATATAGACTTGACATGTCCAGTCCTCCAACCTATTTTCTAAATGATGAATCCTAATCTATTTAATCTTATCATATATAAAACCATGCCGCATCTCTGGTCATCTGCGCCTTCTTACTCTCTTCTGGTTCTACGATGTCATTTTTTAATTTGGTGAGGCCAAAACCACTACTGATATTCTAGACACGAGAACAACATGGATCTTTTACAGTGGCATAAAAATGTGTCTGCTTTATATTTTGTTATTACAGGGATCAGCCCTTGAGTCCTTTTTAAAGGCTGTGCCACAGTTACAACATTTCTTCTGGCATCAAGGCTGACATAAGTGACAGGTTATATGTTACAATAGTTAGTTCAGAAATGTCATATTTGAGTTCCTTTAAAACACTTTTTGGGTGAACATCACCTTATGGCACTTCTTATTGTTCAATATTATTTACATCTTCTAGAACACCTTCGGATGATGACAGACATTGAGAAACTTCCTCAGATAGTGAGAATCTCTCTAACCTTCTTGGTTGTGAACATCAGTGAAAACAGTTAATTTCGTATTCAGTACTTTTATACCTTGATTGCCTGTCTACCCAATCATCTCTCTGGGAGGCCTCCTGCTTCTAGTGTGGTTATTTTAACAAAAAAATCATTATTAACTTTTATGTCTGTAGCAAGTTGATTCTCAAAATACTGTGGTTTATATTTAACTTGACAGATTTTATGCTTTTTTTTCCTATCTTTCTCCATTGAGATGACTTACACTTTTGAAAGGTGTCTTTCCAAAATCTTCTTCATTCTGCTGTTTTGGGTTGGGTGTTGGGGTTTTTTTTTGTTTATAACGTAGCTGATTTTTATAATTTTTTTAAAAAATCAATGGGTCATATGTGATTATTCTGAGTCTGTCATACACTTTATCTCTAGCCTGCCTCCATGCTGTTTGCATTAAATCTTTGTAGCTGTTCTTTTCATTTTGCTTTTAACTAACTTCCTCATTTTTATCTGCTCACTCTCTGAAAGTTAAATATTACTGCAGTGGATTTTTTTATCCTTTTCCTTCTCAACAAGTATGTTGACTTTCAGTCCAGAAGTGGTTCTCTAATAACTACTTCTTGAATCGGGTCCTATGTGCTACTCAGAACTAAATCAGCTTCTCTTCTTGTGGGTTGTCTGATTACTTGCTACAAGCAGCAATCATTTGTGGTATGTAAAAGCTTCATTTCTTTTGTCACTTCCTGATTTAATGCTACGTGTGTTGGAGCATATTGAATTTTGCGTTATTGTGTAAACTCTCTGCACAGCCAATGTAATTTCACTTACCCTGTTGCGTTTACGTCGCCATCTCCATCGTGTGGTCAGTAATACAGCCCTAGCGTTGTACCCTCCCTAGTCAGGCCTGAATTCTGTAAAGAGTTGCTGGAACATGTTGATAGAATTAACTTACCTGGTTTGGCCCTAAACTTCCCTTGATATATTACATTAATTCCCTGGGGACACTTTGTATAATGTAGTAGTACAGTGTCCCTTTGATACTCTTCCTTTCTCCAGTTTTCAGAGTCTCTCTTTTCCATCTAAGACCAAAATATTTTAAGTTTTGAATGGATTTGAAGTTTTTTTTATATGAGCGTGCTTAAATAAGATACCACTAAAAACAGTTGTATAAATGAAACACTCAGAATTTTTTTTTCACAAAATAAAAAGATCCTTTTTCTTGAGATTCTCTGAATTTAGAAAATTTGCTCAGATTCAACAAGAAGCCTAATGTCCATTTCCAAATCTTTCCCAGCTGGAACTTCTGTTGTTTCCACTGTTCTGCTTCTGCCATTTTTTTGTGGCCAGTAAGACTTTATTATACCTTTTCAAGCTACAGCTCATGAAATACAAGACCATTCTAGATTATACTCCAGTCATAGCCTAAACCTTGGTATAAAGCTGTTTTCTGTATCCTTCTCATTTTAAATCAACGTGAGTTTTTCAGGAGAATGCAAAATGTTTTTTCCCTGCTTTGCTTGTGAAAGACCCGAGTACTCTGTTGTTTACTGGCACTAACAATATTTCCGCATTTGTCTCCTGCATAGCATTTATTTTATATTTTCACTCTATCTTATTGACTGGTTTGTGATTGCATTTATTCCCTTGTGCTGCCACATTCTATGGATAGTTTGTTCTGCAATATGTTTTGACACTCAAAGTGAACTTATTGAATTTCTCTATACTTGGTATTACAAGATAGCTTTTCTCCTCAGCAGCCGTGTGTGCCTGACAGCACTAGCCCTTTTCTTCCTCCTGTTGTTTAGATCATCTTTGGCACTTACGTTCTTTGCTCCATCAGACAGAGCTGTCTAAGACCGTGCTGGGCTCCCACCCCTAAAAGCCTTTTTGTCAGTCCCTCCACAGCCAATAACCTGTACCAAAAGTGCTTGACGCTCGGCGAAAACCGCCTCCCAGCTGTTACATGACTTTCCTAATTCACAGTTCAATGTGAAACAAAGGATTGACCGGAACTCAGGGAACATTGGCGGTTCTTTTCGGTCAACGGTTAGGCAGATAGTCTCAATCGGTTTACTGAATTTCTCCTGCAGTGGGTCCCCCTCTGATAGCACAGCTTCTGTCTCAGCTGCACAGCCTTAATCCTCCCTGAATGGGAAAAGACTTACGAGGCATCGCTGCAGCACAGCTGCCACAGAAACAGTTTCTGGCAAAAAATATGGCACTTGAAGTATTGCACTGATTACCCTAATCTGTGTTTGTAGTTTTTCCCATGAATATTTGCTGACACAAAGCCATCTTGAAGAACCGGGGTAAATTAAGTTGGCCAAGAGGTTGTGTGATGGCAGGCTTTCTACTCAGGAATCGAAATAGCATGTATCCCCGTAACTGAAAAGAGCACGCATCCTGCTGTCCTGTCAAAGCACATTCATAAAGTAAATAGTATCTCATTTTCTAAGGGCCCCATTCTCCCAAACAACTGGAAGGAACTTTCCAGTGTCTGCTTTCATGACTGAGGTAGAGGAGGTGAACCCACATGACCTCGATTTGAAGGAATGGGACACTCCTGCTTAAGAGGTAAAATGTTCCTCCTTGGTGATTTTGATAACATCTTTCATAGAGAAAAAGGAAGATACGAATGCAATAGTAAGTTACAAAACAGCAAAGCTTCTTACTGTTCCCGTTTTATATTACATATTCATTTTGGCTCATGAAGCTTACAGAAGATGTAAAGCCACAGGAAGATGTCACACAAAAGCTGTGTTGGGCCGGGAAACGGGGCAGGGGTGCAGAGGAGAGGGCAAAACCGTAGTGTATCAAGAGCACTCAGGAAGACAGAAGTGTCAGGAAAACCTGCAAATGATGAACTAACTTCCCTCCAACAAGGTATCCAGTGCAATGGCCAGCAAAACATTACAGATACATACCTGAAAAGCAATGCGCTATAAATAGCATGTTGTATTTTTTTAAAAGGGGGCTTGAAAAATTATTCTTCAGCACTCTCTCCTCTTGCGTGACCCTGCTGCGTTGGTTGTTTGTGCTGGTTGTGGTGGCATCTGTTGCTGGGAAATGAATTGCCTCCATCCGTCACTGGTTTCAAACAACTCTATTTTTGCTGGAGTAATGAAAGAGGGTTCTAGTCCTTGAACAGCACTATAGGAAGGCAACGTGTCTGTTACAAGATACTCAAAGTTCTAGAAATGGTCTGAGTTTTGGGCTTTTTGAAGTTTCTAATATCTAATATTCTATCAATAAATTTTCAAGGATTACTTGAAAAAAATCCTTTGATCTCACTGGGAGTTTCCTAGACAGAGAGTTTTCAAAAGTGGTTTGGAGTCACTAAAACATCATGAGAAAAGGTCCACATTTTAAAGTGTTGCCTAATAAACCAATAACTAAATATTTTCCGTGTCCCATTTCTTTGTGGTGATATTGCTTGGGAAAGCAGAGGTGGAAGATAACAAACTTCATCTAAGCAGTTCTTTTTCTGAGAATTGAAAAATTTTCAATCTTTACAGAGCAACCAACTGCAAAATTAACAGTAGCAGGAATTCTAGTACTCTTGCAATTAAATACATGTGGAGTTTCCTAAGGATTGTGGCTTTCACTGTGTATGTTCCTTTGGCTGAATACAGGTTTGGCAATACACGAAATGATCATAACGTGATCATAACGATCCCTCCCTTTGAGGGATTACAAGATGCTAGGTTCCTCCAGCTTCTCAGAGCTTAAATTACTAGAGAATTCAAAACTTCTGAAATTGATGCTGAGGATCTGATAGTGCAATCATGCCTCAGTGGAGAAGTTGCAAAGGGAAAAAAGACTCACTGCAGGGAGTGCTGTCATGCTGCAGCACAGATATTCTAGCAAAAGATCAGATGTGGCATTTACAGCCCTGCTCTGATTCTTTGCGAGGGAATTACAGCTCTATATTTTGTTCCTGTTTAAGAGTTAAAATGTGCAGTGTAGACTGCAATTACAAGGACGTCTCTTTTGTCAGAAAAGCTCTCGCACAGCTTTGATCAGCAATTAATATGACTCCAAACTTGCCCTGCATTATTTGCTATCGTACCCTGCCGTGCCTTCATAGGAGGCAGTCTTAATTCCCAGTCTCTGGGCTGTATTCACCTCACCTGGATAATTCACTGAGCTCTTGCTGACACTCTTCCCCTGAATGTGAGTGAGCTGCGAGCTGGGTGTAGTGTTTTGATAGCAGCAGGAGCCTGGCTCCCTGTCATACGGCAGGTGCACGTTCGACTTGTGATGGAGAAGAGGCAGAGAAGCCCATGGGAAAGACGGTAGCCAAGACCAAGTTGACAGAATAATTCCTTCATCCCACACGTACTCCCTGCCCAGGAAGAGATGCAGCCTGGCTGCATGGATTGCGCTGCTGGCGGGAAGCGCACACAGGCGCTGACGATGGAGGGATAAGAGGGACTGCAGGGTATGACCCGCCCTGAGGCTGGAAGCAGCACTGTGGCCCTTCTCACCGAAAGCCTGATGCTCTTCCTTTGTGTTACGGATTTCACACTGACACGAACTATAGAAGAAATCAAAAACTTGCCTTCTTTGCTAGCATCTGATTTGATTTTTTTCTCCATTCTCAATAGTCCGCTCCATGGTAGCTAATAACTAAAACAACCCATTTCTGGAAAAAGAGGAAACGAGAAAATTACAGGGCACATGCAGAAGACCATATGAAAGGAAAACACCAGATTTTTTTTCTCTCAAGTAATGCATGTATATTTAGATGTTCTTACAGTGAACATGTAATATACCAAAACACCACCCTCAAGTTAAGTAAAAAATAATAAATAGTATTAGAGACTTTCTTGTGCAATGTTTGCCATTTCAGGGGCAGTAGCTGCCCCTGAACTTTCTTTGCACGCTTTACTTGCTGTTTCCTCACTATAAAACTATTACCATTAGTAACCATCCCACTGATTTCAACTGGAAGATAATTTAGACTGAACATTGCTTTGGTTTAACCACAGAATATATATAAATGCAGTCACTTGGTTTTATTTACTCTTTATGTCTGGCTGAATAGAGTTGTGCGTCAAGGGAAGCGGGCCTGATTCTTCATCTCTCTCTATAACCTGATCTGATCATTTCACTGCTGCAAAGTACTCACAGATTTCAATAGAAGGCTGGCTGGGAACGATCCACGCCACGTAACATACCGGTTCCCATCCAAAGGGCCAGCAGCAGTGGCGTGACTCCCCGCAGCCATGCGGTCGGGTCCCCACGTGCCCTCTCCCCAGAGAGGGAGAGGCAGAGTCACACCTCCTGCGCCTCCTGACCTAAGGACTTGCATCAAATACAGCTCAGCTGAATTCAAGAGCTAGCCTCAATGTGTAACTCCAGAGCTCACTAAACCACTCTTACTAAGAATAATTTCCCCATCATATGTGCGGTTTTCACAGCGTGTTAATAGATCCTGCTTCGTGGCCCTGCATAACCAGCTCTTTTCCAGACAAACTTAGATGTGCCATTCTCACTCTTCTTAGCAGAAAGGGCATGAAGTAGTGCACCATCAAGGCCAGTCACCACACACAGGGATACCTGGTATTACAAAAATCAAGCTGGTTACAGAAGATTACACCAGCCCAGAAATTCACTATGGAAAGAGGAAAAGAGCTTTTCAAGCGGAACCTGAAGACAACTTCACAAGGCTAATACAGAGCCCTCCAGGCTAACAGGCATCCTGTTTTCATTATTCTCTGCCCAGGAAGCATTTATCACTATGAATTCATTGAAAATTTTGAAATACAGTAAAATGAGGAGAGCAGACTTGCAGGAAAACCTCTCCCTTTGCTACAATCTGTTCAGGAGAGAAAGGAAGGGATATTTGTGTGTGTGTGTAGGAGAGAAAGAGGTTTGAGGCGGGGGAGTATACCCAGAGGAAATACAAATACCATTTCACAGTGGAAGTGTGAGTGTGAGAACACGGTATCTGTATTTTATCTAATATTTGTGCAGTTTCCATCAGTCTATAAAGGAAAACGAATCCTGCTAATTTAAAACAACTACAGTGACTTGCAAAAATGTAAGCAAGCTGCTATTGAAACTTTGGGGAAAATTATTTGAAAATTGATTGCCTTTTTGACATTTAAGACAAAGGGATAGAAGTTATCTTACATTATCCTGGCTGAAAAAAAGCACTTTTTGTTACTTTTAGAACTATAACAGCATTGTTCTATTATGATGATATTTTTATTTAGCTTTTAATACCTCATTCTAAAATTTTAGAATAATACATGTTAATCTCAGCGGAAGTAGAAATAATTCAGTTTGCAAACAACAGCTGAGTGTGGGGCTCAGTTAGCAGCAGGTGCTGTCTCCGGTGCGGTGCCCAGTGCTCTGCCAGACCACAGGTTCCGGAGGGTATGAAACCAGAGAGCTGCAGTTCTGACATGTGCCCCAGGACTGATGTGGGGAAACACAGAAGATCTGTTTATGGTCGCCATTCTGCAAATGCAATTACTTCAGCATTGTCTTAGCCATGCCACGAGTTAGAAGGGTTCCCAACTTGACTCTACAACCTTGCTTACAGTGAATATCATTTATCCCCAAGACATTCCTTCGCTCCAGTTTGCTTAATTGCAGAATGAGGGCCATACCGTCTCAGAGTAAGACGGAACTTCAAGATAGATGTTGAAAGAAGTATAGCAGATGTTTAATGGAGAAACAGACAGATTTCTGCAGTAAAATGCATGCCATCAAAAGTCAATAAAACTTACAAAAGGCAAACTGTATTTAACTAAGAGGATGCAAATATCCAGGATTTAAATGCCAAGCTGCAATTTGTGCCTTTAGCCCAAGAGACTAGCAATAGTGCTGTTAGCAATGCCATTTAATTTAAAGAAAATGGCATTTCAGGAAAGATTTCACGTCCATATTTTTGTGCCACACACCTTTCAGGGCAGACTTGACAACAAGCTACATGTTGGGACTGCATCATGCAACATGAGATCGCGCATTGCTAAGCCAGCAGAGGAGTTTTACTCCTCAGCAGCCCCACCTCTTCTGGTAAATCTCACTTGTCTCTGGAATGGTTTCCTTGCATTAATTCAGCTTAGGAATTGAAATGAAAGCTGAAAAAAAGGAAAAAAAAAAAAATCAATGAGAGGCTTAGTCAATATGACCAACCTAATGCATGAGATTGTTTTGCTCAATTACCTTTCTTTTCCGTAGCTTAATTTAGATAACCATCAGGTAAAAGAGGAAAAAAATAGCTATATACAGTTAATGCAACAGAAGGTATCAACTGATTTAAGCAGCTGGCCAAAGCAGTTAGCAATGCATCTATCCCTTGGTTAAATTATTCTCCTAGACCTGCATAATACATGCATGACTGATATTTTTATCTAGAGCATTAATCCTAATGGCTGGTTAGTTGAAATACAAAACTGTTCTGAACAAATTCATGAAGTTCAGAGGGCTGGTGTAGGTCCCAGAAATACCCATCTGTCAATACATTTTAGTGGTCCCTGCAGCCTCGTACTGAAAAAATCTAAAGACTCTGCATTTATAAAGGGATGGGTACATATTGGCAGTTGCTTGGGTTTAACTATGTATTGATATAATATTCTGAAAATTAGGAGAAAATTGTTTTCAGAATCTCAGATGTAGTAGCTCAGCCAACTACAGCAAACAGCTAACTATACTCTTTTGTGTTTTCTTTCTCTACAGGTATACCCAGTATTTCCAGTATTGGTAGTAAGTAATAAAACCAGTATTGTTTTGCATTGTCATTCAGCTTCTTGGATCTAATTTCCCAACATCCCTTTCTGTTGTAGATAATGTTTCCCTGCAAATGTGCTCTATAGCGCAGGGGCTATGTATTGGCCTTCCTCTGTTGCATTAACACGTAACCGCATTACATGGTCAGAGAATGTCACTCCTGACAACACATCTGCCTTCAACCACAGATTTTCTGATCAGTTCTGATCAGCAGATGAAAGCTGAGTTCTATAAAACTGAGTGTTATACAGAGAATTAAGACACTGTTCCACAGAAGATATGTGTTGAGCATCTTTTCCACAAAAAAAAAAAAAAGTGTTTGCTAATAACAGAGAAGTATAGGAGCATTAATTTTCATGCGGGTACATGCGTGTGTAAATTCGAAGAGCAAATGGAAGAGTTTATAACTGGAAGAGTTTCCATTCTTATGAAGTAGCTTAGCAAATGCAGTGTATCTGCTGGAATCTTTGCATTAACTCCACAGGCCTTTGAACTGAGCTTTACTCCAGAAAATAAACAGAATTGCGTTCCTTCACAAAAACCTGCTTTCCTGTATGCTATTAAAGGACCAAAATATTACACTTGAACTCTAACAAAACCATAACACTTATGTAAAGAACTAGTATATCAACGAAATAGATGCTTAATTAAACAAAACACTTGAAGGGACTAAGTGCACAGTAGCTCAGCTGTGAGTCTAGGCGAGTTCCGTAGCGGAGAAGTGCACAGTCACGACACGTCAGCTGATTACAAATAAAGCAGGCAGGTAGAAATGGGATCCTGCTGCAGCTGACTGAAAGAATATTCCCCACGGTCTCAGCTTTGCAGAGGCTTTAGACACAACTTGTGCGATGCAGGACTATCACGATGATAAAATATCACAGTAGTAAAATACAATTTGCCATACCTGATATCCAACTGAAAAGCTTCCAATAATTTGGGTAAAACTGCCTCACTTCTTATGATGCAGGGTCAGGTCTGTCAATTTATAAATCAGCTCAGTTTACTTAAGCTCGTGAATGACACTGATTTGTTAAGCTCTAGACAGCAAGTTAAATGCCATCAAAACTAGCCTCCTTGCAAATGAGAGCAGCGTTAACAGCTGAATGCCATGGCATCTGTTTTGCAGCTTTAAATAGTGAAACAGCATCAATGACAATAACATGCAAATGAAAGCCTTCAATCTTAATAATGTAATTTTCACGCTGTGGTATCTCCTTTGGCATTTGCATGACTGCAAATGCATGGGGATATGCTATTTTCAAAACCTTGTGTTTATACATGTATTTATAACCAAAAAAATGAACTAAATGAAAGAGAAGCTTATGTCACTGTTCTCAGGAACATTCCTGCTGTTAATAACAGAAATGGGATGAATGGGAAAATAGCTCTTTGGAGTTTGGTTGTGCTGTAGTTTGTTAGTGCTGTGTTGCATGGACTATACGGTTGTGTTTTCACTTCACACTCCATACAGCCTTCGTCACCACATCTACCATTTCTGAGCATCAGCAGATGTTGGCCTTTGAAAACTTAATAGGGAAACTCAAATACCTTCTAAACAATGGTGACCTGAAAGGATGCATTGTTGACCTCTTTGTATTTTACACTGGGGTGATTAGTACGGTTTATCTATTACAAATGGAGAAAATTCTGTTTAACATTCCATAGGAAATACCAGAGTTTCTTCAAGTCTATGCTTTATCTTTAATCTGCTGTAAATGTCTTGGAGTAATATGCGGTAGAATTCAACAAATTTCTTTGCCTACCTGGAAAGGATGAAGCATGAGCATCTCTTCATGAGCACAAGTAAATACTGATACTCTGCTTGTTTTTTTCATGTGTTTTTTCTTAAATAGCTCAGGGGGGAAATAGTTCTACTTGCACAATGTTCTGAACATCTTTCCTATAAAATAGAAATAGCGGGATTATCGTTAAACAAGGACAGAACTCATAAATTTATCCTGGTCTCTAAGAGAATTTAACAGCAGTACAATTAACACATAAAAACAAACAAGATTAATTAGTTGTGGCTGCTTTAATGGATTCTGCATGATTTCTTCTTTTGTCTATGCTAATACAATGTTTGTGTTCATATCGGCAGAGTTTTTCCCCATCTGGGGACAGGAAGTTACTCTCAGGAGATACAGTTTGGGTTTTATTTTGCCTGGCAGCAAACACTAACGGGGGCGGGGGGACAGGAATTGGCTTTTGTGCGCTTCAAGCTTTTCCTAGTATACAAGGAGGATGGGGTTGGGGCGGGGGGTTATGAAGACTAAACTGCCAGCATACAAAGAAGATGCCACTGCAAGCGATGTTCATTTAACTCTTTTAAGACTGCAATGAAAGCAAGCAAAGAAAAATCAAATCTATTTACCGGTGTGCACATATATGTATCATTTTCTATTCCTTTTTGACCTCAAAGGATCTTGTATTAAAGCAGCTCATCGTTAAAGTTTGTACACAAAGAAAGAGTGGTCATTAAGTAAACATCCTTTCTGATCATCTAGAAGAAAAAAAAAATCAGAGCTTTCCCATTAAGGTCATTTGTACCTGCTGTTGTCTATCAGTTGAATAATAGGTTCTCTGGTCATTCCCAGCATTCTTGATTCCAATGCTGGCCCTTTCAGCATTTTTCAGCCATGTCTGGAAAAATACTGGTGAAAGTGTTAGCAATTAATGAGTCCCAAAACCACTTCATAATTTTAAGCAATGCTTATTTACAGTGTGTAAATATTCTGAAAACTACATTATTTTACTTGCTAAAATAATGATTGTACAATTTTACATAGACCAATGCATCAAAACGCTCATTGTTGTGACCAAATACCAAGGTTACTAATCTGTACAGGTATGCCTTCAAAAAGTTGAATCTTCTAACCTATAGCTTCTATCTTTATTCCTGCAAAGCATAACTCCACTAATTATGCTAAACAGTTTGTTATAAAGGGTATAATTAGATACAGGATAGGATAGACATGATGTGCAAATAGCTCTGTGTGGGTGATTATCACCTTAAAGCCTGCTGGTGGCAGATGAGTCAGAGTTTAGAGACAGACCGTGCACCCAAGTGCAAGATGCAATCACGATAATCAAGTGGTATTTTCTGCTTTGTTCTCTATGGTTTTGTTCTTCTTTATAGCCAATTTCAAATTAAGAGAACTTTGTTTTTTAATGATAGGGAATGCAAGACACAAAAGTGAAAAAAAAAAAGACTGAGTGGGCACTCTTTTATTTTATTGTTTTCTTAACCTTGAAAGATCTAGTAGGTATTTTTCTGGAACTAAAATAGTGTCAGGATGAGTGTAGCTCTATTTGTTTTACATACTCGTTATGAAATTTTAATGTGGTAAATATATATCTTAAAAGGTTGTGAGAGCAAATACTAGTGGATTTTTTTTTTTCTTTTTTATAACAACACAAAGTATTTTGGACATGATTTTGCCCCCTTGCGGTAACTGAGAAGTTCTCTCGTTAAATTTACAGTCATGGGATCAAAGCCATTACAATGCCAAGGTCTGGACTAGAGTATATACACAACACCCACATATGTCAGTAGGATATAAACATGCATAACTAGGTTGTACATTATTTTTCTATTATTATTTGAGGTTTTACAGAGAGAGTTGTACTGTTGGGAGACCATTAAGATGTTTATCTCCTTAGAACACTTAAATATTGTCTTCAGAATATATGTTATTTTGGACATACTAGCAAAATGTTCTCATTTCAATTCAATTTTATCCAAATCTGACTTTTTAATACATAATACTGTTAATCAGGCTCCTGGTCTAAGGCAATGACCTTATCTAAGTAACTGATTATAATATCAAGCCAGTAACAGTATTTGTTTTCCCTCCTTTACTCTAATACTTTGAAGCACTCGGAATTTTTCACTTTAACAATTAGATTTTCCATTATATGAAAATATTACTGGGCTGAAAGAAAATACTGATACCCTATGTGGTATAATGCGCTCCTCTGAACACTGGATCTGAAAGAAATTTAACGTTCCAAATAAAAGACATTGTGAGTAGTTTATTTACCTGGCCAGCTTCATAACAAAGCCAGTTTTCTTCTGTATAACTAGGATTTCACCCTCGAAGTTCAGTAAGCAGAGCGCCTGCGCTGACCCCAGTGCTGAGCAGAAACCGCCTCTGCGCAGAGCGATTTCTCGCGCAGGGTCAGCAACTACCAACGCTGCTCCAGGGAGCGCTGGCAGGTTGTTGGGGTGGGATTTGGGTCAGCCTTTGTTTCAGCTTTTGTTTTGCCAGATCCACCAATTTTAACAGATAAGAAGAGCCGTTCTCACCAGTCTAGTAGACATGGCCACTTACAGTTGCATATTGTTTCTCATTCTTCATCCCAGTTTACCTTCATCGTCTTGGGTTAGTTAAAAACAGTGTATCGGTCAAATTGTCTTTTCAGTGCTTTTTTTTATTTGCTGTAATATACGGGAAGTTACTTAGTTCACAGTGATCTTTGGTTTAGCCATTAATAAACAATCAAGTGATAGGACACTATAGAAGATAAGGTATCAACATTTCAGCATGTACCATGGTATCCGTGCAAAACACGTTGCACTTGCAATATGCAAGTTTAGCTACAGTTACTCAGGGAAGTTTATAGAGGGCAGACATGATCCACAAAGATATTTAAAAATCTAATTATCTATAAAGCTTGGGGAGAAAATGCTAGGAAAAAAAATGTACTTCTATATTTTACCCTCTCCTCTTTTTCTTTCTGTCCCTTAGACATGTAATCAGTTTATTTCATGGAGCATAAGGGAAGAATGAGGTTTCCAAATCAGCATTCTGATTTTTAAAAAATGATCTTGATTTACTGTTCTTCATCAGTTGTGAATTACTGTACAATAATCCTAGTCGACCAGCCAATTTCAGCATCTTTGTAGGAAAAAGCAGAATCAATCAAAATAAAAAGGAACAACCCCCGCAAACTATCAGCAGAATAATTTACTTTTTTTTGTCATGAGAAAGTACCTAAATATTTCCTTCCAAAAATACTTGAATTCATCGTGCAATTTTGCAAATATTTTAGTGGAAATACTTACAATTGAAGAATACTCCCTCAGACCTCATTAGTTTGAGAATTAGCCAACACATTTGTTCAAATCAGTGGATTTTTTTGTGATAGCTAAAAGTTTCCAGAGCTCGATCATTGGATTTTTTTTAAAAAGCCTCTGAAAAGATCACTTACTTTTACTCTAAGACAACAAGTGGACACGTAAAGGACTAATTGCATTTAAATTCTTCCAACAGTTATAAAAGCTGTTATGGCTGAGGAGCTGCCATAAAACAACCACATCTTCACATTTATGCAGAATTCTCCTTTCTTCAAAGGAACAGGTATGAAACTTCCTACATTGCTCCAAAAAAGATTGCCTAACATTGGCCAAGTATTTTTTTTTTAACTTAATACAATAAAGGGGTGATTTTTTCTAAAAAACTCTTTCAGCATTTCTTCCCTTTTGTTGAGTTAGATTTTGCAGTGGTATGAAAGTGCTGAAAGGCAAATTTTATGTGCAGTAGGTTATCATGACCTCAAACTGACCTAATGAGATAGAAATGCTGTAATAATGATAGCGTGATCTTTGCAATAAGTGATGGAATATGATCTGATATAAACACACCCAATTATTCCAGTAATTACTAAATCTGCCATTGATTTCAGTGAGCATTATTTTTTATTATTCCTAATTTTTTGTCTAATATTAACAACTAAACCCACTGTCATACATATAACTCCACTGTGCTCAGCAGAATCTGTATTTTAGAATAGATATTTACTCTCAACTACTCATGGTTTAAAACGGGCAGTGGCAAAGCCAGTTTCCTATGACTAGAAACATGGAGTTCAACTAGAATCGTTAAACTTACACTGACAATTTTTTTAGTGCTTTTTTGTGTTTTAAACAGAACTTGAAGAAAAGTTAAAACACATCTTAAACAGACCCTCTCACTAGGGTTCCTTATTGTTATTATAAATTAAATAAGTAATGATAGCTGTCAACACAAGTGCTCCCTGTCTGCCATTAGAGTGAGCATTATTTAAGACTTACTGATTTATTATTAGTAATTTTCAGCAAATGCATTGTTTGTGGACCGGGTCAGTAGAAACAGTTTAGGAGATGAAAATACGCTAGTCTGCCACAGAGCGCAGATGCCCAGGCAGCAACCTAGTCTTCGTACGCTCCATCACCTGCGCTCTTCCTCCCTGAGGAAGGATAGCCCCTCTCAGTGGGAATACATTTTAATTTTACTGCCAGCTCAGTACTTTGTTGGAGTGAGAAAGCAGCAAAGTGCTGATTAATTTCTGCCAACATCATGACAGGTTTTTTTCACGTGCAGCTGTCTGGTTGGAAGCAGGCTGACACTACGCCTTCATTTCCATTATTTCCCCAATCTGAAACCATGATGTAGCCCATGTACAGCCTGCAGTTCCAGTGAATATTTGAGACAGATCTTCTTCGTTTAATATCATAGCTAATTCCAATACTGTATATCCAAAAAAAGGATTGGGAGGAAAAAAAAAAGGAAATGATCATACGCCTAATAAATATCATGCAATCAGTTTCTCCTTACTTGATGAAAGTAAGATTTTTTCCCAACAGTTATTTTTGGCATATAATTGGCTTTGGAACAATAGTAACTAAAAGTGCAGAAATTTCCAATGCAAATTTAAAATGTCATATCTGATTTTCTGCTCAGTCATATAGCTCACATACCTCTACTCTTAAAGGTGCCTACAATAGCTTCACTTTTAAATAACAACACTACAATGTACTTTTAGAAACTCTTCTTCACGGTTCTGTAGCCTTGTTTGCCCAGAATAACTGTCATAGAATATATCACAGTAGATTTATGTATCTTCTAGAATACTTACACCAAAATTAATTAATTATTCTGGCAAATAATGACTTTAGTTACAGAATACAGTGTCCATACATGGAACTGTTCTGGAAAAGCTTGGTTTATCTAGTCAACTTCTCTATAAATAAAACCCTTAGTGGTAATCACTGAGGACTAGAAATATTTCACAAGTTGCTATAAAAGATTAACTAGCTGCTAAATGAATCTTCCCAGTGCCTGTTCAAAGGATGACTCATCTGCTCCAATATACTTGTGGGAATGACAGTCAACATTCTCTGACTTGGGCGGCTCACATACCTTTTTAGATAAAGCATTTAAAGTTGTCTCCATTAAAAAAAAAAAAACCCAACCGACAGAAAATTTCAAAGATAAGTAGAAAGGCCTTTATCGAGAAACCTGTAATCTTGGTCATAATATATTCCATGAAGGATATAAGAAAAAAAAATTATCTTTACCAAAGATTAAAAAAAAAAAAAAAGCACATAATAGAAGCATTATGTCCCCAGGAGCATTAACCACGTTTCCAAGCAGCTCAGAGACACTGAAGACAGCTGTGGGTCTCAGCTGGATATGACCCTGAACAACCTCATCTAACTTTGAAGTTGACCCTGCTATGAGCAAAGGGTGGAACAAATGACCTCCAGAAGTCCCTTCTAAGATGGTTATAATTATCACTAATAACTAGTAATAATCACTAGTAATAATATTAACTGGTAATCTTCAGGCACTGTAAATATGCTCTTTACTGTTTTGGATGTCCATTAAGAAACTCAGCTCCACGTAATGTAACTTAAAGGGTCAGGGAATTTTTAATTATTTTGCAGTAAGTCACAACCTCCGTTTTAAGTTAAGTTTGCTAAAATGAGCACAGTTCTATAGCATTTATAGGATTACTAAGAAATATGTAACACTGATTTTTCTGTCATACAAGTAGTGATTTTATTTGGACAAGACAAGAGATCATCATCATCATAGGAGAAATCATCATCAGAATAAGATTATATATGAAATATTATTGATTATATGAATCAGATTATATAAAATATCTGATTTCCTATGTAGGCCTTACAGTTTATTAAATGACGGATATTCCAGAGGGTTAGTCCTAAGGCATTCCAAAGCTTTGACGCTATTACTTCTGGTAATACCTAGGCCATTTCAGTTGAAGACCATTATGCATGTGAATTTTTGGAGTCAGTGTGCTACACAGTATTCAACAACAGAAGCAGGATATTGGAAGCTCCGGTTTGTAATGTTACAGGTTTTCTGCAACAACCCTGATGTTGCACAATGGCTAAAAGAGAAAAAGGCTCAGGGAACAGCAGGACAATGTAGTCAATACAGATTGCTTTTCCTTTTTTAGCTCTTGATTTTTATATGTATTCTCTAATGTCCAGTCCCTTTAAAATCTTTAGGTCAAGCCTAAGTGTTCCTAAAACTATCAAAACTTTAACAGTGAATTAACTGTGCAAGTAATTTGTCTGTGTGTGCTTGAAACTTCTTTAAAATAGTCAGTCAGTGTTTCAGGACGAGGAGGAAGGCGGTGTCTCAGGTGCATGGAATTACAGTCTTTCAGTGGGCTAGGGTTATCATGCCACCTCAGTAAGTATGGCTTTTAGATACCTTTTGTCACACACTCTGACTATTGTGTTTGCACTTCCTATGTGTGTGAATTGGTGGATCTGACCAGTAGAGGCAGGTAATTTTTGATCAATACATAGACTGTTTGAGAATCTACCAAACTGACTCAGTTTTTCTTTATTCCGTGTTCTTGATTGATAAGGAAAAAGCACAAAAATGCAAGAATATGATGTAATGATGTGATTATATCACAACTTGACTGATTCAATTGCAGAAGATTACCTAACAGTAAATGGCACAGTGCAGGTCATCATCCTTTCCTTGAATTGTTCTCTATGTAGGACTTTTGGGACAGCCATCCCCACCCAGCCAATTTCTCTTCACCCTTGACAAATGGGTCAGAAGATACTATGGAAAAAAAATCATGTCCTCCTTCCACATCGGATGTTTGAAGCCCCAGTCTTTTTGTCGTAGCATCCCTGCAGGTCTTCCGCTAAGGTGGACATAACAGTGAAACACACCTTCTTCCAAAAGACCTATAAGCCTAGACCCTTAATGACAACCAGGTTGTGACAACTGCAATCTACTCACTACCCAACTGATTTCCTTATAGGTAGAAATGAAGAAATAGCTCTCTCCCCACTGATATCGCCGCTATGTAGGCTGATGCACCCATTAAGGAAAATTCTGTTCAGCTCAGAAAGGGCACAACCACTGCAGTACTCACAGAAGATGATACAAATGTGGTCCAAATCTCATGTTCAAACCCAGACAGATGAAAAGAGAGGAAAGATTATACCAGAAAAAGAAGGAGAGTATAAATACCATTGCCCAGATCAGAGCCCAAAGAAAAGCTTTCTTTCTTCCTCCTGCAACCCCATCCCCTTTACTTGCTCTCAGCTCCAACACCCAGCACCATTCTGCTAAGGATTATCTCTCCCCACTACCCCAGCCCCAAAGCACATTGACCAAAGGAGATGAAGCTCTAAAGAGACATAGCTAATTCTTTCGCTGAGATACAAAATGCTTCTACATGTAGGTAACACATTATGTAGGGCCTTTAAGAAATGTAGACATTTAATGTTCTTACAAAAAAAATCAAGCTGTAAAATATATCAGTAGAGGTGATCGGAAATAGATACAACACACACAACTGTGAGAGCAAAAGAAAAGACCCACTCTACTGGTAAATACATTTCTTCTGATAACAGAAATATAATTCACTCAAAAGGCCCTAAAACAGGATGTTACGGTAAGATATGTGTCTTTGGTAAGAAATCCGTATTTGTCTGATATTGTCATTTTATCTCTACAGAGCAAACTTAACAGAATATGTTCCTGTTTTGTTCCTGGTGTTAGAATCACATATATTGGTCTAGAATATCTTCTCATCAAGAAAAATTATATTTTAAACCACGGAAGATAAATTGTTATGCACAGTATTTTATGTCCATTTGGTGTTTTGGGAATCATCAATTGCTTGTTTTCTTGTTCACTGTGGAGTCATGTACTGTTCAAGTGCAACCTAGACTAGTCCAGTAATGGATGTTTGTAACCTATGTCTTTGTCCATATGCTTGCCTGTTTAGAACAATATCACAGATGTAAATAACAAAACCTGATTTTTCCTGATGCATGCAGATCCTCCAAAGTTTGATAGGATATGGCCGAATATTTCTTCCCTTGAGGTTTCTAAACCAAACCAAGGTAGGATGCTGTAAATTCCTACTGGTCTAAAATTACTGAAATTGCTTTCAAGGAGTCCCACATGATGGCAAAAGCAGTAAAATGATAATCCAACTCATTTTTCTTCCGGTGCTAAATAATGCTATTCTGTGAGAAAATAACCATAAAACAAACCTTACCTGAAAAGTCTTCCAGTACTCAGATATGCACATCATCACTGCAAAAAGTCTGGAAAATTAGACACACAGGTTATAAGTACTGATATGCAGAAAGCCCTAGATAATGTTGGACTTGTTTAGACAGCAGTCTACATTTTGAGTAAGTTTCAAGATTCTTGAGCGAGACAGATTGTCATTGTCTACATCAAACCCATTTTTAATGTCTTGTCTCCACTTTGTTCTCCTAAGTGAGCTGAGAGGCATTCTCAGCTTGCGTGCCATCCACAATACAAGCAAGTTCTCTGCAGGATAGACTCGTACTTTTCTGCAATTTGAGTGCCACACAAAAAATTACTCACAGACTGTGGCATGAGGATTAGCATTGAAAGAGACAGAACAACTTTTTAAGTTGACTAATAAAAGTAAGATTCTTTGTTATTTGAAGTTGTATTCAGCTATACTTCACATTTCAGAATGATTGTTCATTTTAAAAAATAAAATCCTTTTGTTCTTCTTATTTACTGCCCTTTGCTCCCCAAAAAAATCCTTGCAGAAATCTGGCCTGTGACTTGCTTTGACTGTTCAAAGGGTGTCCTTTTTGTGCTATAACACATACAGGTGGAGAATAAAATTAATTGAAAGGTGATCTAGAAAATAGCTACTAAACCAAGCAAGATGTATTGGGAATCTGTTGGGGAATTACATTGGAAGGGCTGTAGTTAAATCCGTTGATCACAACGACCAAATCAAAACATATGCACATATGTATAAAATCTAGCATGTTGTATGTGTGAGTTTCTATGTGCCCAACAAAATAGAAAATACTAATTGATCTGTGCTTTCTATAAGGATTAGCAATGTACTTTAGTTTGCATTATTCACATATATTTTAAATTAAATATCCCTGATGAAGTGATACTTAGCATTCCAATAACGTCATTTAGCCCATGTTGTATTTTCCAAGCTTTTGCATGTGTTCCTTAAACAAACAAAAAAAACCCAGATTGATCTCTGCTCCTCTGCTCTCTGTAAGGATTAGCCTACATTATTCACAGGAATTTTAAATCAAAACATTCCCAGTGAAATGATACTTAGCATTTCTAATGGATTTCATAGCTTAATTATACTGCTTGTGATCTAAGACTTAACTTCATTGCAAGATACGTCTTGAACAGCACAAAATTATTCAGTGTTTCTTCCCCAAAAATAAGAGTTTTAGTAAATTCAGTTTTGACGTTTTGTTAGGGAGCACAAAACACAAAAACTTAAAAGCATTTCTATTCAGATTATGTGTTTGCAGCGTATTGTTACAGTGTTTAACATTTATTGTAGATTAAATAATTCAGTCATGGATAGTGTATTAAGAGAATAATTACAGAAATCTGCCTATACCTAATAATGTTGTGTTTTCTTTGTTTATGCTATTAGGCCAGAATAAATATGCATGTAAATTTAATAAAACCTTTGCAGATCACTCTGGTTACCATATAGTCATTGGTCACGGACTGGGAGAAACCATCAAATAACCTCTAACACAAAACTGCCAAAGTGTGTGGATGTGAATTACATTCCCTTTCTTTATCTTGGATATTACAGCTCAAATGATTTAATAGTTGATAGTATATAACTCATTTTCTCTAACTTTCACCCTTTCCTTACAAAACAATAACCATTGTTAAAGTTAATTTAAAAGTTAGACAACAAAGACGTTTATTTTAATCTTTTGATTTGTTCCTATATGATACCTTTTCTAATTTACTGTTCATTTTATTACCTATCCAGTTGCTCCCAAATTAGCTATGTCAACTGTTTCTTCTGTTCAAGTTGCAAACCACAAGAGAGGTAGGAATTCTTGGATTCATACAGTGATTCCATAGTGCTCTGTGTTGTGAAAACATCGCACTGTATGAATCTGGAATATCTGTGAAGTGTACCCATCAGCTTACTGGTGAGGCATCTTCATTGACAATAACAGAAGCATTAAGTCACATAAACATAAGCCATACAAAGAAAATAATAAATATATAGAGAATATATAGAAAATAATAGACAGTCGCTGCTGGCATATGAAGTGACATGGCATTTGTTTTTAAAGGAGTAAAATGTATGAATATGACCGTTCAGATTGTGGCCTAGAAAGCCAGTGTTTGCTAGAGTCTTGTTTTCCTCACTGATATGCATAAATTGTAGAAGAGGATACATAAGCAGATTAGTTGAGGGCAAACAATACATTAAGCATCATTGTCCATATCCTCAAGAAGTATCTGTAAATGCCATGGAGTGTAATGCAGACTCATGTCTTTTAATGCATTGTAAGTGTGCCTTACATCTTCATTTTATTCTAAGTGTGCAAATTCAGAATGTAGGCATTACATTTTGAACTGATGTTTCAGTGTTTTATCAAAATAATGGAATTATATGGGCATAATGAAGGATGCCAACATTCGCTCCGACTTACAGGCAACCTGTTCATTTGCATATCTGTCATTCACAGCCTGAACCCTGAGATCTTCTCAGTGTTCTTCCTCATCGATTTATCTGTAAACAGTATGTATAAGGATGTTTTGTCTTTCTGTAGCTATTGTGTCTATCCCATTATTCATACATATTAACAAGGAATAGGGATATTAATAAATGTTTGAACTTAGTTTGACCTATTTGATGAGATCATGATACCGAGCCGTACTGTTTGTTATGAAGCAGGTCATTTCTAAGGTTACGACGAAATCTCTTTTGTTTGCCTTTTGTTAGTGTATAGAGGAGGAACACAGAGGTACTGGGAAATGAAAAAGAAAAAAATATTTTAATGATTTCTGAATGCACTTTTCTTGAAATGCTTTGTGCTTTTAATTAGAAAACGACACTGACAGCTGTCTCATGCATTACCTGTCTTAGTTTAAAAATGATGCTTCCCTTCCATGTGGTTACCATTGTTTCATGTGCTGCTGTTTCATGTTTTATTGGCTGCAGCTGAAGCTTCAGCTGAACCTTGTCCCCACAGCACAGTAGTGTGTCACCTCAAAGGTGTAAATGCATAGCATTATAATGGGGGAAAAAAGTATTCAATTTATAGAAGCAAAACAATTAAATGATCAGCCTCTTTATGAGCCTCCTTCAGTGGGTAATTCTATCACGCTATCATGTTGGAAACAGTCTTTAAAGGCTCATACAGTCAATCCTTCTGTGAGTTGGCAAGGGATTTGACAATTCCTGGATCATCCAAAGACAATTATCAAATCTAACACGGCTATCTCTTCTCCCTTTTCCTTCACATTAAACCTATCTAGCTATCTTTACCTCTTCTCTGAGGTTTTATTTCCCAAGCCATTTACTCCTCGTTGTTATTCAGCTTTAAACTGTCTCCAGTTTATCTGTGTCTTTTCTGACACGCGGTACTCGGAACTGAAAGCAGCATTTCCTAGCACTGTAAGCTCATGTCATTTCATTGGTGGTAAACCATTTGCAGCCTGATTTTGATACTTTCCCCCATCTCTTTCAGTGATTGCATGGCTTTGCCAGTGCATGAAAGTGGTTGGGCTGCTAGCCAGAGACAAGTGCCTAAAAACTTTAAGCTGTGCTTCTGACAAGTCTAATAAGCAGGCTGCTTTCTGGTCTGGGTGTGCTGGTTAAGGTGAACCACATAAGCTAGAAAGGCCGTACAGCATTGACAGGTGTTTGCTTCCCAGCTGGCATGATGCTGAATGTAATTCTACATATTATGTTTGACTGATTTAGGGTAGCACCTCACGTAGCCAGTGGAGAAAATAACTCCCTTTCAATCACGTAAGGACCCTTTACATAGCTTTTTTTATGAACACAGAGGGATGTGAAAATGATTCACTGACCAGGGCAACAGCAGTAAGCAAAATAAGTTCATATTATTGCACTAGCGGGGGGGGGGGGGGGGGGGGGGGGGCAAAAATTAGCAAAAAGTTGATTTAATCATTACTTGCTATGCCTTTTTTTTTTCCTTTGTGCCATTGCTATAATTTGATCAGATGTTAGACTGTTTTGGAGTTAACTCAGTTTTTTCCTATACCATGTAGCATTTACCACTCTGATGATCAAGATTCCTAGAGCTTTCCTATATCTTAGTATAAGTTAACTTTGAGACAAAGGCTTTCTTTCACACAGCACAGTTGTTACAAAAGAGCGTACCCACAGGAATGCAAACAAGTACAAGAATTGGTCTCATTGTTTACCTTTAATGTTATGAGCCACATCTGAACTTGGGTATTCCTTCTGCATATATTTAGGAGCATGTGTGTACATCAAACTAAGTCCTTTGTAATTATTAGATGTTTCTTCAGTCCAAATCATAACTTGGAGCAAGCCTTATACAGAGTGAACTGCTTTATGTGCAGCTTTGTTTCCTGTGCTTTTGTAATGGCTAATTATGAGTAGTAGTAATATTTTTGAAGACCATATCACAATTTCAGAGTCGAAGTAGTGCAGTCCTTCATTCACAGAATATTCTCAATTTCTTTCTGCTACTTTAAACACAAAGATGATGTAGCATAGTCTGATTTACTGGCACTTCTTTATAGTCTGCATATTTCTGAAACATAATCATGTAGTATTCTGCTGCCCGTTACTGATGCAAAAACCAAGGTAAATTACTTCCTCTGAATTCACCTGCAGTATGATTATGTTAACCACAAGTCTGACAAACATGCCAGTAAAGTATCATCTCACCAAAACAAATTGTCTAACGGTAGCAGAAGACAGGTCCTTTGTCAGACAGAGAGACTGAGACAGCATTGCTTCTGAATCTGAGATTCAGAAGGACGAGATTGCTTATCACTAACCAGTCTTTCTTCTTTTAAAAATAAAACACATAAAACCAATCATAACGATTTTCCCTGTGACTCCTGTTTGCTAGTGCTAGTTTCCACTTTTAGATCTGTTGCCTCTGCCCTACACAGGCGGTTTTTACTCAAGCGAGATGGATATACTAGGGGAGAAATGCTGCTGGATGGCTGGCTGAAATGCTGAATCATTAACAGTTTTTTCCTCCCCCCTCAATTATGTCAAGTGGTAACATACTGAGACTGATACACCAAATGTTTTACTGTACTCCAGCAGTTATAGGCATCAAAATTATCAGATTGGCATGAACCACAAAACATTGGTTTAGCAGTATAACATTGAAGAGAACAAGAATGCATATATGTTAACTAAACGTGTACATGTAAATTGAATTAATGTCTCCTGGCAGCAGAAAGGCAGCTCTCAACATTGAAACATATGTTGTGCTAAGCATTGTACAGTATAAGAAAAGACGCTATCTGTTTACAGTCCACTACATCAGACAACAGCCAAAGAAATATATATGTATGAGGTGTGCATAACATACTCATAAACACGTACCAGTATTGCTCCTTCTTTAGAAAAATACGGACAGGCACAAATCTTGTATCGGACCCCCTATGCCAACAATCGGTGGGCTCATTAGGTGCCCTAGCACGGTCAGCAGCGTGCCATAGGAACGGCAGCACGGGGGACTTGGCCCCTCTCATGAATGGGAACATTTTACACCCTCTGCTGCAGCTTTATCTAATTACCGGCTACGTTAACTCCAAGACCTTGAAGCCCTTCCAAGTCACTGCATCCAGTACTCCATTACTAGCAGGAAACATACCATAATCCCTTTCACCAGTTAATAAACTACATCGCTAAAGCATCAGTGTTTTTGCTACAAATTGGAAGAGTGGTCGAGAACCTCAGTGCCCTAATGGCTAGATACCGTCTCCTGATTTCCAGTGGAAATTTCTCAATGGCTAGTTAACACCCATTTGTTCTTGTGCCAGTGTTGTCCATTAGCGCAGATACTCACTTGGGATGGCAGAGGGCTATCTCCTTGATGTATTTATAGCCCAGCGATATCCCCTGTCTTCAGTTTCCCGGACTAAACAAGCCAAATTATCCTAGTCTTCACTTTTTAAATAGGCTCTCTACTTCTCTGATCATCCTAATAACCTCAGAGTTGAGTGATCAGATTTACACAAGCTTTCTACACAAAGCGTAGCTGTGCCTTCTATAATGATATTGATACATTTCTAATTTCTACTTCTTTCTGCATAAAACCAAGCATCGCTTGTGACTAAAGACTAAAAGGCACTAGCATCCTATGTTTAATGAAGGGGGTTTTAAAAAGCGGCTGTCATGCCAGCTGCATTTCAGATGGCTGCAGTAAGCATGCTCTCCGTTCAGTACACATTTCAGAATTTTCATAATCTTTTCTGGCCCAGTTGTTGTTTATCTCAGAATATAAAAATGGGTTAATGCTTACCTCAGAAGTACAGTAGAAGTAGCTCTTAAGTAACACCTCTCTTCTTTCCTTTTCTTCTCTGTTAATTGCTTTAGGAGGTGCTGGCCAAAATTGTCAAACTAGAGATTTGTTTGGTCTTGGAATAAAACAGTCTGGTTCCCAAGGTGCTTACCAGCTACAGTACCCCGAGTTCAGCAGTATTTTTGAATGCTCACCATTTATGTCAGAACAAAGCTTTTATTTTACTTACAGTTGTGGATTTAAGCATGATGAAGTTTGACAATTTTGTCCACTGTATTTAATATTTTTAATATGAGGAAGTTTTTCCCATGTCTTGGTTTATACTCATCTCAAATGTGCAAAAAGATGTGCATTTCTATCAGCGGAAACTGAGCCTCCAGTACCCCTGAAAGGTTTACAACTGCAAATGCTTCAGTTCCATCAGGTCTGCCAACAACAGCCAACCTTCGACGTCATGCCATGGTCGTCGGGTCACGCTAACCTGCCTGAAACAAACGTCACTTTCATTGCAGATAAACATCTGCTGTTGTCCATGTTACATCGATTAACATGTATGTGCCATTCATTCATACTTCTGTTCATGGTTCATTTTTACTAAGCATGTAATGTGCTATTACTCTGCTGCTGTATACATTCTGTATACATTTCTGTTCTTCCTTGAAAGACTGTGAATGCTTCGGGCACTCCAACCGGTGCAGTTACATCGAGCTGCTCAATACGGTCATTTGCGTGAGCTGTAAGCACAACACTAGAGGTCAGCACTGTGAGTTATGCAGGCTGGGCTACTTCAGAAATGCTTCTGCAGAGCTGGACGATGAAAATGTGTGCATAGGTCAGTCCCGGGATAACTGCGGCTTTTCTTCTGTGCCTTTTCAGCTACTGGCAGCTGCTAGGGACCACTGCTGCTTACTTGCCAGTTGAGCCAGAATGAGCTTTTTCAATGGATAAGAACATCTGTGTAGACTTTTCACCTCATTTCCCTTGCCCCTGTAGCCCCAAGGAGGTATTTTGAATCTGTATATGACGATGAACTCCCTGGCCAAGGGTCCTGGGAAGACTTTCCCAGGAAGCCCCTGAGAAACTGATTGTTCTCTTCTGCAGGAGGGAGCCACACTGGAGTTGCGCATGTGAAAACTGAAGGGTTGAGTCATAAATACCTGTTCCCAGTCTAACTTTCTGGAATTATTAGTGCAGACTCTTGAATACTTGCCTGGAGACCTACAAAAGTTGCCAGCTGCATCAACAGGGCATGGGGAGTGGTGCTTATTAACCCCTTTTATTCACTTAAAGTTCATAAAAACACGTTGCAGCTAATTCTGCTCCCCGGCACAGGGCTGTAAATGCAGTGTTACCTCCCCTCTCCTTAGAGGAGAAACTGAAATTATGCCCATGTGGTTAGGAGCAGAATTTATCAAATCAGTTTGACATGATACCAATTTAGAAAAGGGATTCCTAGGTGAAAACAGTGCTTTAGACCTAGCATCTGCTATAAGTATCCAAAATGCAGAATTAAAGAAAATGTCAGAACAGAATTAAAAAAGCGTATTAGGAAAAAATGTAAGATCTTTCTCAAACTAGAAGAATATGCAGTGTTCTCATGTCACCACAGACAGTGTATAGAAAAAGTTAGGACAATTTAGGTGAAGACTGAACGTAGTCAATAAAGGAAGCCTGATACAATGGCCAGTAGTTAACAGCCACAAAAGGCACTGGAGAGGTGGAGAATTTATTATATAATGTTTCTTATAGACATAAGTATCGGTAGAACCTGTTCTGGATTTTCATTGTGATATTTTTTCTTTCCTTTTTCCAGGAAGCAAAAAGAAAGAGTAGTTATAAGATTTTTCTCATGCCAAAATAGACTATGGGTGTATGAATTATATTTTAATATTCTTTATAATCCATTGCTGAGATTCAAGCCAGAAACTATTTAGGTTGCTGTTATTTGTTTCAGTCTGCAGCTTGACAGATTTACACTTTATTTCATGATAAACACCCAGATCCATCCACGCACTGCATTTCACGTGTCCTTCTTTTAACTTTGCTTGGCAACACATTCAGAAAATGCATGATCTCCTTTGACATTAATTAGTCTGAGCTAATAAGAACTTTAGTAGGCAAGTCATGATTTTGTATGACTGTGCTGAGGAGATTAACCCAATCAAATGTTCTTGGAAAGAACCCACTGTCCCTCATATTCGTTTGATGTAGAAGATGGACATCATCGGTATGACATCAGGGCTGTATAATTTCAGCTGCCTAAATAGGCCTAATGAATATGACACTAAATTACTCTGTTTGGGATTTTTCATCAGCTCATTCAGTAAATTGATTTCCCATGTACACTGAAATGCTAAGACAGCAGCTGTAGCTACGTAAGACAAGTAAGTTAATAAACCAGGAGTCAAAAATAAGTAAATTTTAAATTAATGTGCAAATGATGTATTTAGAATGTCTTAGTAAAACAACTGTGCACTTCGAAATTGCCCAGGCTCTCTGCAGAAATAAAATTTAAAAACCTTTCATTTAACAAGAGTCTTAAAAAAAAAAAAAAAAAAGAGAAAAAAAAAAAAAGAAAGAAAGAAAGAAGGCAATGTGATGCATTTGCTGACTTTCCCACCTTAATGCAAACAAAATTCTCTTGGGCGCCCATGAGAATTGTACTATATGGATGACTATAGGATCAAACCCTGGTTTGCTACATATTAGGTAATTTGTTTCAAATAAGTAATATTCTTGTTGGACTAAGACAGTTTTCAGGATCATAGTGATCATACTGCATACAAAATGTATGTATCCTAGCTGATTTGCCAACTTAAGAAGACTTTCATACTACTTCTTGTTTAAAGTCAGTGAAGTGAAGCAGATACCTAAGCACTTTTCAGAAAACAGAGAAGGTTGTGCTTAAAGTGCTTAGGAATTGGGGCTCCTAAGATTTAATCCTGCAAAGTGTAGAGTTTTTTCACCTCTGAGAGAGCTGATGGATTCACCATCCTTCTAGGTCAAGCACAAAGAGTCTTGCTCTATTGGAAATGCTCATTTCTCTTTTCTCTGAGTTTAAAAGCAGTGTTTTGGGTTTTAAGTATAAGTGGAATGTTGGCATGAACATTTTAATACGCAGATTTCCAGTGACATGTGCAAGTCTTATTCCCGGATGAAAGTCTCATTTTTCCAGGCTAATTCTTTCCTCTTCAGCCACATATGTAGAAAAGTAAAAAATGTTTGGATAAGCTAGTTTAATGGCAGCTAACAGGGCTTTGGCTCTGATTATCAAAACTACTTTATGAAAACTATAGTTTTCATAAATATACATGGTAAGTACATGGCTAACAAATCTGTGAATCTTAGCCGATGCTAACTAAATGGAGAAAATGTAAAATGTTTCATTTTTAAAACTGACAAGTTACAAAGAATCGAAATACTGAGAAGGTTTTTACCAGTGAACTAAATGCAATGCATTATACAGTGGGCTTAAATCTAATTTCATTATGCCCTTAACTTCTTTAGAAGCAAAATAAATTTTATTTCCTAAAATGAAATATCAAAAATTTGTGGATTTGTCAGTTAACTGCAAAATTACCTCATATGGGCAACTGCAGTTTCTAAATAAATTAAGGTATTTTGAAGTTAAAAATCATTCATTTGACATGCTTACAGTGAAAAAGAATTTAACAACTTGAAGAGCTTTTTATTTTTACAAGGTCTTCATAAAGTCCTAATAACTCTTTATTTCAGTGAATACACACACTGGCAAGCATGGATAGCATGGAAACCACCAGGTAGACCCAGAGTAATAAAATATTTCCTTTGCCTTACAACATAAATACTGAAATGGCAATTATTGTCACACCTATAGAAAGCCAACCTTGCAGTCACTTAGGCTTTAGCTTCAGTTAACACCTGTGAGACCTTTAGAAACCCTAATGGTATATGGCTAAGTGAACCCTGAGGGCTGTCCTGTAGCCACTGTCAACCCAGACTGATAAGCAGCAAGCCTGCAAGCTTCAGCCCATTTTCCCAACCTTCTTTTTTACTTTTTTTCATTATGTTTCGTTGGCAGCATCACATTGGTGTAGTGAATCTCAGTGAACAGATCACTACCACTGTCATCTTCCCATCCTTCAGTCACCAGATGGAGGTTAGGAGGAAAATTCCTTCCCAGTTCAGATCTGCAGGGTTTTTTTTCCCCACCCTGGAACCTGGGGTGTGGTCTGCTTATTAGGATGATCTGGGAATGTTAATTTAATGTTATTTAGTGCCCTGTTGTAAGGGCATTGGAGATACTGACTGCCTCCCTGTGGCACACTGGAATTGTGGCTTTTGAGCTTTTTAATGTCTTAAGTATTTGGCAGGTCTTGGGAAGTGTTCCACAGCCTGTGATACTGTTTTGGACAACGAGCTGGGATGTTCGGTGGACCTCTGCAGGTTATATATCTCTCTCTCTATGGTATCAATTGTGTATTCAGAAAGATGGAGGCTAGATTCAGTTACTAAAGGTTACTGGGTCTGTGTGGTGTTCTGATTTGACCTACTACTTTTGTAAAAAGGGCCTGGCTTCAAGTTTTGTTTCCACTACCCACTTTCCCTTAAAGAGCACAATATGGGCCTGGTACTTCTTACGTGTTTGTATGATAGAGTTCAGCAGGAAAGCTTTCACTGATTCAGGGTCAGGTTCTTGTTCTCTGGAAAATATAAAATTATGTATCTATAAACATTCAATATCATGGGCCATAGGTTTCTTTCACAAACACCTGTTTTAATCACTGTAACTCCATTATGTCCAACTAAGCTATTTTTAATGTATGAGAATCAGGCCTTCTGTTTCTAATGTAATTCCAAGCTTTTTGTCTTTCAAGGTTTTCTATAAACACTCTTCAAGAAAATTTTACTTCCTGCATTCAATATGTATCTCAGTTCTATGCCTGTTTACATAAACATTTCATACATCTGATTAACATCAGAATTGCCAGCTTTTCAAGTGGCACTCACTGTGCTATAATTCTGCTCAGCCTTGCACAGTATTTTTGGCGTGTCAGTTTTCAACTTCGTTAATGAATGTTGCTAGCTAATTGACTCTATTATTATTGTGGAACTCTGTTTGCCAAAGGTAACTATTCTTCTTCAGCATGCCAAATGTTCAAAGTGCCATCTGTAATTTATAGTTAATAAACACTGAGACAACAGATGACAAATGTCTTCCTGGTAATTTTTTTCCTGTTACAGTTTTTCCTTTGGATTTTTTTATATTTTACTTCCCAGTTCAACTCCATTTTGTCATTTACAATATCGCTGAGGTTTAACCTAATGCTAGGGAACAACTGCCAAAGGTAGTCATCAAAGTAGCACTGATTCACAGACATATAAAGCCAGGCTCCCAGCAGGTTGCCCAGATTCAGGAATTGATTTGTGTATCTTCTGCCTTCAACAGCAGCAGAGATTGGATGCTGCCAAAATCTGCCTGTGGTCTCAGTTGACAGTGGAGTTACTCTGGGTCTACATGGGTCTACATACAAATAAGACACAGCCCTTCATTTAAAAAAAAAAGAAAAATGGTAAATAAACTGAAGAACAGGAGTGCCAAAAACGAGCTCTGCTAGCTACTGTCTTGTCTTCTTTGTTCAGCTAGCAGAAAGCTGAACACAGATATTGTAATCACGTTAAAGAAAAGGGCTGTGAATGAACAACACAGTAAGCGTTGTGGGAGGAAATGTGTTACCCTAGTCATTCTTTAATTAGGTGAACACACGTGGAAAATATACAGCAGGGAATGAGCCTCACTGCATTTTCCATCTGCCCACTGGGAGGTGAGAGAAATGAAAATGGCAGCGTAAAGCCAGTTCTGATAAGTTTTGCATTACATTACTGCTTACCTCAAGCTTTTCATTGTGGAATATGTAAAAGGTTTATTAACGTCACTGATAAATACAATCTCATCAATTCGATGGCAAATATCCACATAAATTATTATGCTGCTCAAAACTATAAAGGAAGACTATCTTGAAAGTAAGTAAAGTGCATTTATATAGCCCTGTAAAGACATTCAGCACTTCTGAAAATATTGAGTAATATAGCTAAGCCTATTTTAATAATGCGAAACATTTCACCCTGATGGCACATTTATATATCCATACTATACAAAGCTTTTCTAACGTTCACTAAATTGTCAAAAGCATTCTTACCAAAAGAGAATCTGTTACAATCACTTATTCTCAAAGAACATGGTATCTTCTGCCTTTGTATCTTTTCTGTTTACTTTTTCTTGTCACATCATAAAATGTCTCTTCCTGAAATGACATATGCAAACAAATACATGGACCTGTAGTAGTTACATTCGCTACTCTAGATATCCTTAATAGACAGTCTTCCTTTACCTGTAGCACTGGAAATGCACCCTTTGTTGGTATTGAATGCATTATCACCATACGTAGACCTGAATCCAGTGTGTATGTGTTGTCTTGTTTCTGCAGACTGTTATTGTAACCCTTTTGGTTCAATCCATGATCGCTGTAATGACAGAGGATTTTGTGAGTGTAAGGAGGGAACATCAGGGCCTAAATGTGATAAATGTCTGCCGGGATATATCTGGCACGGCTTGGGCTGTCAACGTAAGTAACTCTGAGAGTCGCCCCTCTCCTGCCACTTTGCTGCCTCTGCGTCTGTATGCTATCACGTGCAGCTACTTAAGAGCAGAAAATGAGCAAAACGCTGTACGAGCTGTAAGAATGCCATACTGCCTGAACCTTTTTGGAGACTCCCAGATGAGGACAGTAAATTGACTGTGCCATCCATTTATTTCAATATGCTTTCAGCGTCCTCTCTCTTTCTCTTGCTAATGCCTGGAGGAGCTCCCACTGAAATATGTAAACATGCGTGTCTTGCCAACTGTGAAATAAGTTTTGTATACTAAAACATCAGCATATTAACTCCAAATTTAAAATTCTTACTAAAAGACAAAAGGTGATTTCTCTGCATGTTCACTTTTTTCTGTACTGAACTTCAAATTCTTGAGTAACTTAACTATGCTTTCATACCTTAAAACTATGTCCCTGGGCAATAAAACTGCAAAACACTGGCTCATTACCTGTTCTAATTAGTAAAAATTAGACAAAAGCTAAAGGTAAAAAAAAATGGAGTATACTTAACATTCTTAAAAACAAGAGCTGAAATTTTGCATAAATATTGCTAGAGCAGATGTTGTTTCAATGCCTAGTTGTATATTTAGCTTCTCTTCTGGTTAACAGGTCTTGTAAACAAGTGAGTGGAAATACCAGATCAGTATATAGAGGATTAGACTTTTATTGCAAATTTCTTTTGTAGTAAATTCTTAAGATTTATTCTTTATAACTGTTTTGATCATCTAAATCCAGAAACCCTGGAGAGTCCTCTCATGTTTTTCTTTCACCTTTTCTCCCTGCCTCTCTGCATTCTTCCACACACACATTAGAGAGATTTCTACAAGAGCTTGTTTTTGATTTTTAAGAGTGAGAAACACGAGAGATAATGTAATTACTGACACCAATTAGCCAAATATTATAAAATTGGCCATATAGCCACACAAATGCTCTAAATGCTCTAAAACAAATGCAAATCTCATATCATAAATTAAATAAATAAATAAATAAGCCACCAAAAAAACCAAACAATAAAGCTAGAGATTACCACTGCCTCTCCAAGTGATGAGTACCTCTGAAGTAGAAAATCTGGACTTGTGACAATTCACCAAATATATCTGGAAAGAAAACCAATAAATAAAGAATTTCAGGAAAGATTGTGATAATTAACCAATTAGCATTAAAGCTAGTACATGAAGAGAAAGGAAGTTTGCAACACAGTTAAATGTCACCTGAGAAAATTGGACTTTCTCAGCTTCTGCCAGAAAGCTCCTGTTTATATTTGGCAGGTTATTTAAACCGTACTTTTCACATGTGGTTGTTAACTGTATTCTCATTTTCTGGATGCTTGCTCTTGAGTTTTGATTCACAAAATTATTGAGCACTTACAGTTGCAGCAGAAAGCAGGCGAAGTAGTGTTTCAAATATCAGAGTTCTCTATTATTAATATTTTGAAAAATCAGATCCTAGGTATCTCAAAGAAAGCACTTGGAAATCATAGGATCTCCCTCTGCCTTGCACCCCTTAGGTAGAAGGAGGTTGTCACCACCCCTGTACCTTACCCTAGGTACTGGCAAAATAAGCATTAGAATTTGCGAAGCATTGAGGTATTGTAGTGACAGCAACCACATTAAAAAAAAAAAAAAAAAAAAAGAAAAAGGAAATCAATATTATTCTCTGCAGTAGAATTTTAATAAAGTACAGTAAACACCATGTCCACACAGTGGGTCTAAAAAAGATATTAAGTAGCTGAGATACTGAACAGGTCTGGAGGTCTGTGGAGCAAATTTTACAGTCATATAATAGAATAATATATATACCAACTTGTCAAACCGATTGCTTATTAAATGCAGTATTTCCTGTCTTTTCAGGTTTGGACATTACAACCCCAATAATGTTCTTTTAATGTGGATTTTTTGAGCCCAGTATATAATTAGTCTGATTTTAGCTGAATCAGTGTATTTGTAAAAGCTTTAGACAGTTTCTGAAAATGCAAGCTAGTGCCTTCATATTTGCTGACAAAACTAATTAAGTTTCCTTCACTGTGTTGTAATTTTCTGAACAAATCTCAGTCTGATTGTGTAACTGTTAGATATTCTGCAAGTTTGACCAAATTATCTAATCAAATTCAGAAGAAAAACAACTAGACGTGGTTGTCAGTTTTATGGAACAGACATCAAATTGCCATGTTTTACCAAGCACGCACTGATTTAAATCTCATTTCAAGTCTTTTCATGGAGGAACAGAATTCCAATTCATTTAATTTTGTAGTGTGGCAATTTGAGCAAAGCTCAAAAAAATTACTTGTCTGGACACGTAGCATGTGGTTTTGATCTGTTTCCCTGAGCTTGTGCTGTACAGAAATGTATATATGCAAAGACGGATACACACATGCACTCAGCAGACCAATATGTGTTTGTTTACTTTTAGTTATACATAGCCTGTTGGCATTATTAAGAAAATCTATTCTTATGGAGCTTTGTTACTAAAAGTCATTGACCTAGGGCAACCAGAAGCTTGACCTATAAATAAGTAAGTTAAATCTGTACTATAGCTAGTTTAATTGCTTGTATGATTGTATTAGTAAATGGAGTGGCTTAGTTTTATATATTAGTAATCCTGTTTGGGAAAAACCAATGCTAAAGTCTTGTGGTGTTTTCTACGGCTCACAGTATATCGTTTGATAAATTACTGTTCGTAGTCTACCTTATACCACACATGGCCAAAAGACACAGAAGCTATTATCCTCGGAAGTATTCGTTTAGGTACCTCACTCTTACTGATTTCATCTAAAACCTTTGAGGATCTAGGCAGAACGCTCATCACTTGCGTCTCTGCGCACACAGAGGTCAGATGCAATTTTAGGCTTTGCCTCCCAGATAAAAAGCACTGTGATAACAGCTGTTATCTTACTGAGTTCAGGGTTTGTGCTGCGTGGACACAGCGGTCAGCAGGGCCTGGTTGGTGCGGGAAGGTTTGCTGCCCTCAGAAAAAGAGGCACGATAGATGCAACTGTGCCTTGCGCTATTTCTGAGCCCTCCTCCAGAACCATTCATGCCGCAGGCGTTGTGCGTGCGGGGAAGCTGCTGGGGTTTAGTTCACCGCCTCCCTCCCCAATACCGACGATGGTTTTCTCGCCAGCATGCATACATAGATCAAAGCGCGAGGAATGAATTAAGAACAGAACAGTCTGGTCCCGAAACCCTTCTAGAATTCCAGGAACGTGATAAAATACGTAGCTATATTTCATTTTTCTATTTTATAGAAATTAAACAATTTCCTTTAAAAGTGAACATAAAAACAGAGGAAAAAGCTCCAAGCCTGGCAAGAAATTTAACCAGCAACTACAGCTGGTTTGGGCTGGTCTTAAACTGAACGTAGTGCTTTGTGATAAGGGGAACCTGCAACAAAAGGTAGAAACATTTACACACAGAACTGCCTGAGTTTTAAAAATATGGATGAAGGCAAAATATTAAGCAGGAGCATTCATTTGATTTGCTAAGTGTACTGCTCACAGTCTTGCATCTTTCGTAGTTCTTGGCCATGACATTTCAGGTGACTAAACTCTGTTGCATACATACGGGAGCATTTAAAAATAACACCTTTCACACACACAAGAATTAATTCCAAAACCAGCTGCATATTTATCCAATCAGGCAAAGAAAAAGTGACTCTTTTGCCAATCTCAGTTTCCCAGCACAGCTCCAATTTTCATTAGGCATGATCACCGCACAGGAGAAAAGGTGAGGGAAGGTCCAATGATTACTATTATTCACTATCTCCCTTCATACAGTCAACGAGCAAATAAAGACGTTGAACCTGCAGCCCCACAAAGGCCTAGACCAAGTACAAGAGTTACCAATGGTGGTTTGTACCTCAGTTAAATTCCGTGCATTATTTATTGTGCATCGCTATTTTAAACCATCTTGGTTCAGTGCCGTAAATCTTAAACAATTAGCAAATGAGTTTTCAGCCAGATGCCTTACGTCAAGCTCTGAATAGTTTATTTTATTTTACCCTTTTCCGTTCATTTTAAACAGTTTTTATTAAAGCAGGCAAAGGATTACAGTCTTATCTTCAATGCTCAAACTGTGCTCAGTGCTTGTATCTGTCTTCCAGACTGAACTTGTATTACTCTGCAGCCTGTTAGATAATTCATATTCTGTCACAGTGTGCATTCAACTTATTATATGATTATTTAAATATAAGCTTTTTTGTGTGCATTTTATCGTGTTACAAATGTTAGAAGCTGAGGCATTTGATCAAAATCATCATGCAGATTGAATTGCCAAAGAAAATCAAACCTGAAATTGTAACCCTGGAACTTATATTAACATTTGCTTTTGGAAGTTTGTGTTTACAATTCAGCAAGAAAAGATGTGTTACCATCCATTTCTTTAAAAAAAAAAAAAAACAAAAAACACTTTCTTGAAAAAATAGATCATGCACTTATTTCTAGACAGGTTAAATACATAAATGTAATTGTCTCCACCATTGAAGGTTAGTGATCTTTTATACATGTTTGTACACAGATGTATCCTGTGAGTTCTTCAATACCTACACATTGAACTTGTGCCTGGGGAACTATACTGTGTAAAAAGAAATAGAAGTTCAGAACCGGGATGCCCTGCCTTCCAGCTCACCTTTGCAACTGCCTGTGTGGGCAGCCATAGACAATCCATTTATATCTTTTTACCAGTAGCAGTTTTAATGCTTTTAGCTGGTCAGGATAGAGTGGGATTTCCCCTCTGCACAGGTACTGTATGTACTTTCCGTTCTGGTGTGTTTTGGTGCCAGGACTGGTGGTAGTAAGTGCACTGCCGTGCTTGGAGCTGGAGGGAAGTAAAATGTAGAAGGAATTTCTTGAAAAGGATAAAGTTCTGGTGGGCCTGAACATTGCCGTCCCCAACAAACAATCTGCCCTTGCTCTTTATACATGAAATACTGATTGATTTCACAATACCTATCTGACATGATTGTTATGCTGACTAAAGAAATTGTGTGTCTATAGGGGTTTGGATGTAGGAGGAACAGACTCTGCTTCAGATGGCTCCAAATTTAAATCCAGAATAATTCTCCTTAAATCAATTCAGAATCCCACTGCTGTAACTCAAGGCAAAGTATGGCTTACAGATGTAAGACAAGCAAGGCGAGATTACAAACAAAATTACAGCGTGATTGGGCCTGATTCTCAGATGATGCAAAACACTGATTCCACTCACCTCAGGGGAAAGCATGCTGACAACTTATATGTGTAATGCCATACTGATATCCCCGGTCTTTTAAACCTGAGAAAAGACAACACGAATGTGCGTATTAACACATTCATTCCAAAACACATGGCCCACAGAATACCCATACAGATACGGGGACACATAGAAAATTGTTCACCAAAGTATGAATATCATGGAATGGTATTTTTTACTGAGATACTGGATTTGAAGGTGAAAAAGAAGGTTGATATCTCTCCAGGGAGAGGATATTTTAGTCAGAATAAACATGTCAGAACACAAACACTGTCTTTAACAAAAATGATTAAGTGAAGCATCTTTCCTCTATGAAGAGCAGAGCGGAGAAGATGAAAACATAGGATGTGTTCTCTATATAGTTATTATACAGACCTACATAGTTACTGTAGCATGCCTATGTTGGGGATCAAGTCTCAAGCTGCTTTTAGTACTGCTGCCTACAAAGTGTACGGAATATTGTGGAAATGGAAGAGCCTGCAGAAGGAATAGACGAGAGGGGCTTTGGTGAGAGCTCAGGGACATCATCTCAGCATCTCTGTGCTGGAAGGAAGGCTCCTGTGAACAGGATGGGGATTGTGAATTAGGTAACACCGGGGGGGGGGGGGGGGGGGGGGGCTGAAGAAAATAACAGGTTGTAAACCAACCAGAGAACGAGGCACAGAAAAAGGGGCTAGTTAGCATAGTTAGCATCTCATTAAGAGGCACCAGGCTCTTAAAAGACTGCAGCTCTTCACTTCAGGAGATTTACTCTGATAACCTGGTGATCAGACTTGCTTTCTCCAAAGTGAAAAGAAATGGTTCAGTAGCAACATTTATACACCTGACCTTTAAAAGAACAATTTTTCCCCAGCAAGGTGAAGGATTGGATTGGAGCAAAGAGGTTGTTCTCTTGATCTTGCCCAGGTGTCAGCTTCAAAGCTGCTATTCCATGGCTGTCGAAACTGCTCTAATTGCAAGTGCTGCAATCCCTCTTCTCCCAATTCCCAGCTATTTAGTCCCACACCCCTAGCAATTTCTCAAGCACTTGTTTGACCTTTCATTGAACCATTTCAGCTCTAACTCAGCAGGACACTAACCAAAAAAGAAGAATAGCTTTCTGCTGTGTTAGTTCTGTGATATGAATCAGCAACGGACTGAGCAAGCAGGAGCACCCTGGGAGAGCATAACCCACTCAGCTGGGGAGAGACGTAACCCTGGCAGCCAGCAGTTAGGCTGGGCTGGGCTGCCGTGCACCTGTAGCCTAGCTGTTGGATCAGTTTTCTCCTCTTTCCATCGGTAGATCAGTCATGTTATTATAGTCTAGCAAGTTGCTGGTATTTTTACCAGACAAAGCCACGTAATTTCAGATGGATGAACAAGTGGATAATTAGGGAAGCTTCCTAAAAACGTCTTCCTAAAAAAAAAAAAAAGTTCTGTACTCTCCCAAAAATAGTTTAAAAACCCACTAACCTACAGAAAAACAAACAGCTCTCTAAGATTCTCTTGTACTGAAGCAGAATCATAACTTTGTACAGATGGCAAAACTAGGATTCTTTATGCAGAGCCAAAGTGGGCAGTGGTGACAGATGTGAGCAGAGTGCATTTCAAAACAGCCCAATTTAAAAAGAGTTAATACCATTTCTGGGCTCTTCAGTGTGCTTGGTGCTGTATCATGGGAGAGTTATGAAGAGCTAAATATTAGGAAGTTCATGAAAAGTTAAACAAGTAACATTATTTGTTTTCTTTAGTCAGATGATTTAATATTTACCCATAAAATGGTTAATATTTGATAGCACAATGATAAATATTTTAATATAGTATATTGCAGTCAGTTAGGAATACATCAAAAAGATACAAAGTAAGCTCCACTAGATAAACTTTTATTAGGTACATGAAATAGAACATAAAGCTTGATAGCAGTCACCATTTAATCTTTTCACATTTGGAAATGTATTGAAGGGGAAACTTATAACTCAGTTAGTTGTTATGAATTATTAAATGTTCTTTTGAACAGTGATGAGCAGGACTGCTTTTCCTCTGAAAAATCTGTCACACTTTGCTTTTAAGCCTGCTCAGTGGCCATAACTTCTGTGTAATTTGCCTGCTTGCTGCCTTTTATGAGGACAGCAATAAAGAGATCAGTAGCACCACAGACACGCCCAGATGGGATGGTTTTTGAAGGGGCCTTAAAAGGATCATTTAGGAGTAAGTAAAGTAATCTCCATCCTACTTAACTGCAGATAAAAACTACTGACCCGAGGCAATCAAAGCCAGTCAACACCTCCTATGTGGATGCTGATGCACCTGCTGGCATTGCTGACACCAGCACATGCTGAGTATGAAGACTTCAGTAGTTACTGGTTTAGCTTCCCTTCCACGTGTGCAAATACAACTCTCCCCAGAGATCTTTCTGTTCGCGATGCTGGCAAGATGAAAACCAAAGTTTAGTTTAGAAGGAGCTGATAGGTTTTAATTTGCAAGGTGCTGACTGCCTCCCCTAACAGAAGCTAAGCTCCCCCAGTGTTATTAAAAGTAAAAAAATGCCTTTTAATATTATGCATTAATAAATGGATGCCATGGAAGTAGGTATACCAAGATTCAGTCTACCTGTAAATTTAAATTGTAAAAGGCTAGCTTCCACCTTTAATGGATTTCAGAGTTATTCGAGGTACAGGGGCATACCTGATGTTAAGGTGTGTTTCTGCCCTGAATTTGAACACGCTGAAAGGATGTAATCCTAAAGTGACCAGCATTTCTAGCTTCAGGTTTGTGTTTCTACACAGCTGAGTATTGTAGTATCTAACAGCTAATGAACTCAAGGCTTTTAATTACATACTACTACTATTTGAGGTACTTTCCAAAAGATTGTAGGTGTCTTTACTCATTGACAGTATTTGTTATGAGTAATCTATAGAGGTGAAAAAAAATTCTCAGACTGAAGGTTTTGAAGAAATTTAGTTGAACTAAAGGAGTTATCATTAGTATCAATAGGTTGAGTACTTCAGCAATGAATTTCTGAAAATAATCAAGACCTTTCAAGATCTGAGCTCTTAACTAAAACACTTAACAGAAGTGCCTTTTTACATTTCCCGATTCCCACTTCACCCTGTTGTTTTCCGACCATCTCACTTAGCCCGTATTAGAGCTGGTCTTCAAAACCTTTCGCTCCTGTGAGTCATGTGTTTATCTTCATGCTTGCATGCTTATAGACAGTAGAACATCTTATGGTAGAAAATGAGAAAGCCTGTACTGAGTTAGACCAGGGATCAATTTACCCCAGTGTCCTCTATTTGACAGTAGTGGGCTTGAGTGCTATTGCATTCAGCATAGGCATCCAAACTCTAGGAAGCTACAGCTTATGGATTTCCTTTGCCAAAGAGTTCATCAGTATCTTCACATTTAGTTGGTTTCAATGAGCTTTTCATCCACTAATTTGCCTAATCACTTCTTGAGACATTCATACCTTTGTTATCCAAATGTCCTGGGCACAAGTTCACAATTATGCAAAGTGTAATGATAATAATAATTTCTTTGTTTTAACTGGCTGGCTGACAATTTCATTTGGTACTTCCTAGTTCTTGGGAGGAAGCGGTAATAAGAATAAATGAATAATCATTTCCAATTCACCTTTTCCATAACATTTGTGATTTTATAGATGTCTATTTTATTTTCCTTCCATCCGTCTTCCCTTTCTTATGCTGAAGAAACCTAACCTATTTAATCTCTCCTTTTACAGGAACTGCTTATATCTATGATGGCTCTTCATTCTCCTTTTTTGGTAGTACTATATACCTTTTCAATATGCAGGACTTCATACAGCGTTCAAGAGATGGGCGCATCATGAAGTTATATGGTGCCATTGTGGTGTTTTCTGTTTCATTCTTTTTTTCCTGTCCTAAAAAATTCAAGAATCTATTTGCCTTTTTGACTGATGAAGAGCATTAAGTCAACATTTTCAATAAAATACCCTGAACTACTCTTAAGGTCCCTTTTCTAAATGGTAAAAGACAAGTATCTATAGGGGTGCATTACTCTTGAACACTGAATTTCATCTACCATTTTATTGTGCTGTCACCCAGCTCCTTAGAAATTCTTCTGAAGGTCTTTACAGCCACAATACTTTTGTAATATGAGCAAACTTTATTACATTACTCTTCACTCACTTTTCTAGCACAATTCTGCATGTGTAAGTCCTCACAGGACTGAGTAGTAGTCTCTGACATTTATGCCTGCCCTGGTTCCTATTATTCAATCCATGATTATTCCATGAAAAAAAACCAAAAAACTCTCTTACTGGTTTCTTTGAAAAACACTGCTGAGGGATCTTGTGAAATACTTTTTGGAGATTCAGATACATTATCAACTTGATCATTTGCATCCACATGCTTACTGATTCCTTAAAAAATCATCTGCTAGGTTTGTACACCATTATTTCTCTCTACAAAAAGTCCACTCTTCCGTGCTCATCATGCTCATTCATCTATCTGCTAATTCTATTCTTCATTACAATTTCCATCAACTTGCTTGCCGCAGAAGTTTTACTTGCTAGTCTTTAGTTCCTCTCAATCTCCTTGGAGCTCTTTATAAAAATCACATCTGCCATAGTTCCCTTCTTATAGTTAATCAAGCCTGTCTTGGCAATTAAATTAGTAAAATCACAGATAATAGTTAGAAATTTGTTTCTGCATTTTTTCAAAATTCTTGGGTCAATATTATTTGCTTCTGGTGATCTGATGCAGCAGACTATCTTCCATTTTTTAGGAATGGTTTGTATAAACTTCGAGACACACCTCCAGAGCATGCCCCCATCAACACAGGCAGTAGCCTGGTAACCTCCTAAAGCTCTTCCATAGTTAATACTTTGTAGATTTTTCCCTTCCCTACCTTACACACCATTTGTTTGCCCTGGAGACTTCCTAGGGCAAACAAATGGTGTGTAAGGTAGGGTTTCGGCTTTTGATGTGTTTAGAAAAAAATTAATTACTAATTTTTATGACTTTAGTACATTGCTCAATCATTTCTGGCCTTCCTTGATACTTCAGCATGTTCTTAGAGCTAAATTGTGAGAGTCTGTACCCTTTTTTTTCTTTCATCATAATTTCATCATTTTTCTTTACTGTTTGTAAATGTATTTCTTTATAAAGTTTTCTTTTACTCTGCTGCTAACAATGCAATTTTTACAAAAATCCTTTCAAACAGTGGTCTTTTTTTTGATACTAACTTTACTTTGCATCTCTAATATGACCAGCTCACCAAATCATCTGCAAGCGTTCTGTCCCTTTAGCTTCTCCTTGCATTTCCTTCTAATAAGTGCCTACATGATCATCTCCTCTTCCCCTAGATCCATACTCCTGCAACGTGTACTAACCCTTCCAGTAACTTCAAATTCATCTTAAAGTTAAGCAGGCAAGTAAATATTTTGACAAGGAACATGGGTATGATAAAATCAGGAACAAAAGTTTGATCTTATAAATGTCAGTCCAGCTTTTTGTCAGATCTTTGACTACTACCCTTTATGACACAAATTTAAGTCAAAGCTATTCATATGAATAACAACTATGAAAGCAAATACAGCTTTACAGAATTCAGCCACTATATATGGAGAGGGGACTGATAGCCCACACAAAAGTACCATGATGTTCTGTAAAATATTAATGGTATTGTCCTTTCAATTTCTTTCATCCCTGCACAATTTTGAGATACGATTTTGTTGATTATGAACTGTTCTCTCCCATTGGACTACAGTCAATGGCAAAATCATTAAAAGAGACTTTTAATGGAAGCCAAGTCAAGCCCATTATAATTATCTTGGCTTCTAAAGAGAATAATTAAATTGTTAATAAAACTTTTACCTATAATCATCAGGTGAGAAGAGAAAGATGTGACAGTGCTGGAAGTTTAAAGATTTCTACAGAGAAGGGGAAAGAGAGTTTGATCGTAATTCAGTTGTTGGTAATTAATGTCTATAGAAAATTACTTATAACTGAAATCAACGTGAAATAATTATATTAAAGAGACTGTGTTCATTAATATCACTGAGTTCATTAACATCACTGATTTCAGTATACAGCTGGAGACCACAATAATTAAAGCATTATGCCCAAAACTATTTTGTATTTTTATAACTACAGCTTGGACAAGTACTTCTTTATATGCTATTTTTTTCTTTCCAATGACTATCTGTCTTTTTGTTCAGATGGAAGTGGAAAACCATGTAATAACAATTGCACTGATGCCACTGGCTGAATCTAGAGACAATATTTTGAGTCGTACTTTTGTTTGCAGATCACTTTACCCACTTCATTCCCTTTCTAGAGACTAAGTGGAGTAACTTTCCAAATCTTTCACACTTTTCAGATTTTTATGAAACCCTATGTATTTTCCAGATGTACAAAGAATTAAGCATAACAAAATCTGTCTGTGGATAAACCAAAATATTGCTCCAGCTTACGGAGCCAGTGGCCGAGCTGCATATTGGGCATCTCTGAACAGCCAAACAAAGACACCTTTATCTTTCTATGACACCTCTGTGCTAGCTCCTGTTCTTACTCTATTTCCTGCTTAAATTAGAAGGCTTTTCCAATGGACCCAAGAATCTATTCTTGCACTTCAAAACTGCTAGGTTATAAGGAGCTCAGCCATAATCTCTTTGGAGGAGGAATTCTCCCTTGAATAGTTATTTAGGTTAGCCTTAAGAAATAGCACCAAGCAACTATAGGTCAGGGATACACAAGGGCTACAATTAAAAGAGCTACCAGCTTTGTTACCCACATACACTAACCAGTCCCCATATACTCTGACAGGTGCAGGAGGAACAAACCTCTCCAGTATCCTCAGTATAGAAATAGCTGTCCATAGGAGACAATTCCGCAGGGTGTTCTGTTAATGAGATGCTGCATCAGAGCTCTGAATGTTACACATACTTTAAATGGAAAAGGAACTTCCCTTTTAAGCCAGAAGATCCTTGAAATAGGAGTCTTACTTTGAAGAGTTTAGAATTTCATTTCCAAGGAGAGTAAAGAGAGTTTCACCACATGTAGCTCTTTCTTTAAAGAGCTGAAGCTGCATTTTGATAGTGAGGCAATAAGCACTGACTAGCGTCCAAGGAGAACAAGTTACTCTCACAAGGTTCAAAAACCTGGCTTACTTCCTACTGATTTCAAGAACAGGAGAATCCCACAATGAGATTTAAACTGGGGCCGTTAGTGCAATGAAATTCATATTGAGGGCAAAAGTAGCATCCTTAAATCAGCCCCATTATGTTGACATTATGCAGCTCTCTGCAAGAAGGCTTCAGTTCTCAGAAAAAGCATCCTATTCCGCATATCTTTACAGACAGATTACAATAGTGTATTACAACACAAATGTTGCAAAAATTGAGCCAGATGTTTTGAAATGCTTCAGATTACATGCACACATGCCATTTGGTACACAACTGGGGAGAAACATGAAAGGCTGCATGTACACAGCATAACTTCTGCAAAGGTTTGAAAATTTGGGTCAAGATTTACACCACCTATCAAAATAAAGCCATATACTGCTATAATTTTTCTGCAATGACCTGAGAGCTTTGTTAGTTCATGCAAAAGCATTACCGATTTAAAACAGAACTGAAAAGATGCTTAGAGAAGTGTATTCCAGTTATATCTTCTCTTTTATTCAGTGGCAACGTGACAACTTAGCGATGATGCTGCAGCCCACGCTGCTCTGCACCATTAGAAGACCTTGACTGTTTTGCAAATACAAAACATTGAGCCAGCCAAGATGTGTTGAGCACCTCCCTCACCTCCTCCCACCCATCCTGGCTTTGGCCCAAACCCCTCTGTTCCAGTTCCAACCGATTCCCTTTAGCACCCATCTTTCTCTTTTAGCCTAACAGCTATCCATTCTGTAGCTTTCTTGCAGTCTTCAGAAAACCATCATCCCACTCAGATCTGCCACGTTACCACTTAAGAAATGCTGTCTCACAAAGGCAGCATAAAACCTTTGCATTTCACACTCCTCTCATGCTCTCACTTCACTGGGCCTGTGTTTCAAACCTGAGCAGGAACCACGCCGGAGGCTCTGCTGCCCAAGACAGCACGTCTGTGCAGAGGTTGGCCTTTCATGCTGGGTAGTCATGCTTGCCATGTGGCTTCATGGAGCGGGAAGAGGCTTGGTGTTTAGCCTCAGTGTTTGACCCCTCACAAGGGTCCAGGCATAGACCAGTCCTACAAAAAGTCAGCCTTTTCTCACCCTCCAGTACCATGTGCACCCATCAGCCAGCACTCTACGCAGGCATGCAGCAAACACCAGCTCCCACCATGGGAGGCAACATAAAGGCATACACACAGTTCTGGAGGAGCTGTGATCAGAGAGTCAGATTTCCATTGCCATCGCTGCCAAGGCTGCTGAAAGAGAAGGATAAGCATGTGATAGGAGTTGGGGGGGGTCAGGTTCTGTAAGGTAGGGGTATGCAAGGGGAGATGGCTGGGGGCAGAGCACCGGACTGGACCCAAAGAGATAAACTTGTCAGGAAATACAGCTTCATCATCCAAATTCTATTTAGCAGAAATCTCTTTCCGTTTTCTCTGAGAGTTCTACAAAGAAGTATACTCAGACATTACGTTTTAAAATATACTCAGACATTATGTTTTAAAAGAATATGCAACATTCTACAAGTGCATTTCCATAATAATTGAGCAGTTCTTGTGTGACCCTTCCTTCTCTAAACCAAAGGTGAGTATATGAGTTTGTAACATTGTTATATGCACAGCTTCTCAGGAGCATGAGAAAATGACCAAGGTCTTGGCTTTTCAATCTTAAGTGTGAGTGGAAGACTTTTTGAGTAACACAATTATTTCTTTTCATCACGAAGTTTAAGGGTATTAATACAATATATCTTTAGAAATACATAACAGACTGATTATAGAGGAATTTATTTTACCTTTGTCTAGGTTAATGGAGATACCTTGTTATTTTTCAACTCTGGCATGACTTGACAATCTAAAAATTGGAGAAAATAATTTTAAATAAAATAAAGCAAGTACTTTGAAGTGAAATCATATTTTGCTGTTATCTATTCCTTGAGGATCTCAGGTTATTTCAGTCTTCACTAATAATTAAATTTTAACACCTTTGTGCATCAGGATTGATAAACAGAAATATAAGTATGTTAATCAGCATGTCAAAAGTAATGCAAGAACCATATCAAGCACAGAGGGAAACAGTTCTTACTCATGAGAGTCTTTTAACTCTGGACTTTTTAATATCCTGAATTATCTTAACATTTTGTCATAGTAAGCAATATCAATATCCATGTTTAGAGGCATTATCTTTAGTTCATATGCGTATAGAAAGAACTTTTTGGACATTAACCCAAACACATACATGTCAAGTGCTCTCTTTCTAAGTCTAGGCCAGGTCTATTGTTATTCAGATGTCTTCTACATTGTAGCAAAACTGTAGAGTTGATAAAATGAGATTAATGCAATCCTGTTACTATTGCAATAACTTATTAGTAGCAGCCTGTATGTTAATATTGTGAAAAATACGTAGGTTGTCTGTATGCAGTCTTTATCTGTATTGGTCAATGTGTAATATGGAATTATGAATTCTAACTGCGTACTTATCAAAACATCGCTTTTGAAAAGACAAATAATCAGAGACTTTGAGAGGCAATATAATTAGATAAACAAAGACAGTTATTTTGTGTTTTGGTGTGAGCATCTTTTGGACATTTTTGCTGAATGATGTGATATTACAAGTCAGTTTAAAAAGTGTTTTCAGCTAAAACACTGGCTAAGTCTATCACATTGGTTACACCTGTGTAGCACGTTGCAGAAAAACTAGTGTGCCTGAAGAAGATTGCGTTGGAAAGCGAGCATCTATTATCTGTTTTCCCATCTAATGGCTGCTCTGTCATGAATGCACAATGATACCTAGAGCAAGTCTGTGTGTAGCAATAAATACTGTTGATGAAAACTATCATGAAGCAGCTGATAGCTTTAATTATTTGATACATTCATTTATTAGTTCTCATTTTTGCCGAGTGCTACATGCCAGCTGCTTGAGTCATCTTATTGATATGCTGATGAAAAGAGTAGGAAAGTAAAGCATTACACCAATTAAAACCCCACTTACAGGAGAGCACATTATCATCCAGTATATCTCAGAAAGGAATTATGATAGAATAATCTGCCTGTCGAGTGTCATTTTTTAATTTTACTGTAATAATTAAAAATAGACGATAACAGATAATATTTTTAAAGGCCAAGATAAAGCAGAGGGGATAAAAAACATTTGCAAATCTTTACCGTGTTCCCGATACATGAATATGAAGCTGCTGAAGTTCTGACTGGTGAGAGTAGAAGGAGGTGCATACACGACATCGGTATTTCTAATTGTCAGAATATTTAAACATCTTATGCAATTGCATATGACACTTAAGAGGACAAGATTGCCTATTCCTTTTTTAAACTTCATAGTTTATAAGCCTTTTATAAGCATAAAAGTTTATAAGCATTGTAAGTTTATAAGCATAGTTTATAAGCCTTTTTCTAGCTGAGAGTCTCCAAACTCCCTTGGAAACAGTAATCAACTCTGCTGTTGCATTTATCTAATAAACAGTGCAATCTAGTAAATATAACTGGAATTCACAGGACCTGCATTCATGCCCTCCTTTTGTTAGCATAGGCAAGTCATTTGACTTCCCTTGGCATCAACTTCTCCATTGTTCACTGGCAATAACAACTCTGAAGAGCTTTGAGACACCTACAGGGCAGTGTTTTTATCCCCATTCTAGAGCTAGCTCAACAAAAGCACTCTGAAGCTTTTCATCCACATTCAAAACAATAAGTCAATGTAGATTCAGAAAGAAGATCTCCTGATTCCCAGCATTGTTGCTTTAACAACAACAACAACAAAAATATCCTTCACATTTCAGGCGTTTTGTAGAAACTATATAAATGTTTTACCTTTACCTTTGCATTGTAACTAATGTTCACATAAATTCTGAATGTTCATCTCCTGAGAGATCCTATGCCGTTTACTTTGCACATTGGTGTTTTGGTCTCCTGTAGTGGAGTATTATCCTGGTATCTTAAATCTCTCTGTTTTGAAAAATGCACACAAGAGGAACACATAATGACATATAAATATAAACTTGGCTTTACCTTTACTTGTGGTCACTGTGACATAGCTGATTATAAGTCACACTTATGTACGTGTGACTCCCTTTTTTTAGTTACATACCCATTCCATTTTAATAGCTTTCATATTTATGATAGTGTAATTAAAGATTGCTGATGTTTCCATTACAAACACTATTTTATGTAGTTTAGAAGTTGATCATAACTTATATTTCCAGTAGATTTCGTTACTATTTTTCAAAATGCCCATGCAACTGGCTTTAAGCCAAAGTAGCGAGAAGAAAGTTTGCAACATTCAAATTATTTTAGATCACAAATAACTTTAGAACAGCAGTATTCAAAATTTAACTTGTCATGAATATGACGTCTTCTGTGTAAAAAATAAATAAATACAACTAAGTCTGCTTTAAAAAAACTAGCCATTACAATGCAAAATTATTATTTTGAATTCAAAGAATTTTTCTACACAATGTTTGCTATACACAGCAAATATTGTAAAATAAAATTTGCAGAACCAACCTTAGTCCATCTGAGTGATACTAAACTGATTATTAAAAATTTAGCTCTTTCTTAACACCAAAACCAGGACATATGTTATTAAGCCACAGCTATGCTGCTTTGGGCAATAAAAACTTTAAACAACTCATCAGTCTCCTCTTCTTTATCAAGCACATCATGAACACTTTTGCTCAAAATTGCCAGAGAGTATACACACATGCACAAATGTAGCATATATTTGGGGAGAAAAAAATTAGGAGACAATACATTTTTTAAAATATTGTCATTAAATAACATAAGATTACAATTTAATCTTAAAGTTCTCACTCAGCAGCTCTCTGAAATCATTTTAAGTTTTGTCTACAAAGAACTTCAGGATGCAGGGCCATTTGAGGAATACCAATACTTCCAATATTTGTCCTCAGATTAGTACTATTGTGGAATTAGTGTCATTACTAATATAAGCCACCAAGACATTCTCTCACTCTCCTTCCCTAAAAAATTTTAGGAAAATAATTATTAGAATAACTCTAATCCCCTAAATCATTAGGAAATATTTTCAGTTGTGATTATCTTCTCTGCTTTTGCTGCCAAATAAAGTAATAAGTGTGGGGGACTATTTAATGGGTTTTGAAAGCCTTCAATGCAGCATTCATTGGGAAGAATGGCAGGAAGAGAAACTTGTCTTTGTAAACAAAGAGAAATCATTTGTGTTCTTTTGTGTCCAAAACATTATTGCAAGTCAAACACTGGCAGCTAAGTATGCAGGAACATTCAGCCTTTTATATAATTCATAATCACGTATTTGAATTGCTGACCTCTGCGCGCTCCTGCTTTGGTTTGCTCTCCAGGCTTTCTTCTGCCTTTTGCGCTCTGTGAAGGCGATACTTGTTGCAGCTCTGTTTAATAGTTTTGGGGAACTTTTAAGAAAATACTGTTGTCATGCATGAAGCTGAAAATGCTGTTGTTCAGGCAAAGCCATCCTGCTAGCTCTTTGGATAGGACTGAACTGCCTGCCGATACGTGTGTAGTGCCACTGCTAAGGAGCAACGGCAGCTGGTGGCTCCACAAGGAGACAGCAAGCCAGGACCAGGAGGGGACTGGTGGGGGAAGGGGAACGGGGGGGTGGCAGGGCAGGGAGCTCCCCAGCACAGGGTCCCCAGGCTGGTGAGCAGAGGGTGCTTGAGCGGAGGCCTCAGATGAGGCTTTTCACAGCTCTCGCTCACAGCTTCCACCAGCTGGGGTTTCCACCAGAGCCGTGTCCAGTGTTGCACAGCTGCACTGGATCAGAGCAGACGTCAAACGCAGGCAGGGAAGCCCTGGGCCGGATGGAGAGCCTGCGGGCAGGAGGGCTGCAGGCTGCCCGCAGCGGCGGAGCCTGCCGGCACACCCCGGGCCCCAACAGCTGCCTGAGACAGGCAGGCATCCCCCAGCAGCCTCCGGCTGCCGCTCCCACAGGCCCCAATCTCTCGGAGGTCTTGCGACATACCTGCCAGCTCCATGTAAACGTCTGAAACGCCCTCTGGCACCTCTAATGGCAGTAGCTGCTTGTATTTAGGGAACCAAATGCCACCCTCCAGATGTTCACAGGGCCTTTTGATGACTACTTCATCTTCTGTATCTGAGGAGTTTTTGTGCGTAGCCAGTTTTTATTGATAGTGGTTACATCCAAACCCTGACCTTGCTGTTGGCACTAGACAAAAAAAAAAAACCTGTAGTTTCAATTGCTTCTCTTCCTAGTTAAGGAAAGAGAAGACAGATCATGTAAGAATGTTCATTTATCTCCAGGAAGATAGGAATAATGGCACTGCAGCTTACAGCTTTGTAAGTGGAATATGAATGATAGGGGTATGTAGTCCCGTTTGAGCAACTAAAGCTATGACGTAGCCTATTGCTCTCCTGAGATTATCCTAAAATATGATAAGGGTCATACCAATTCAGTGGTGCTCCTCCATAAAAAGCAATAAAGAGAATAGGGATTATTCTTCCCCCACTTTGGGAATCATCCTCTTTTGGAGAAGTATAAAATTGGAACCATCAAAATCAGAAAACTGAAAGGTTAATCAATCATTTCCTGAAAGCGAGGAAGATTGGAAGGTATTATCTCAAGTATATTTCTTAGATAACTAAATCTGGATTTGTTTTCAGCCATTTTAACAAGCAATCTTGTGTTGTTTCTGCCAAAGCTACTATGGCTTCTCTACCATGCAAGAGTATCAATTCCAAAATTCAGTTCTCCCCCTTGTCTTTTTGACAGATTTGATGTATTTCTTCTCATTATCTTTTATTAATTAAACCCAAGGATTTTAGATTAAGAATAGAGATGGAAAATGAGAAAGCACAGACACAGCCTGTGAAATAGAGTAACTTTCTACCTCTGCTATCCTTATATCATGGTTAGAAAAAAATTTGTTCTGTAGAGGATTTTGCACTTTCAGTAGTGAAACGTAATCAACTAAGCCTACCCATGTGGATGCTAGGATAAATTGATACCTATTTACAGGAGAGAGGAATCGCCATCCCTTCTGTGGCTGTGCGCTGGGGAAAACTGAATAGTAGCTGCATCTTCTTGTAGAAACTCTGACGACTTTTCCCGCAATTCAATTACAACTGGCTTAGCTTTGAAGTGAGAATTATGCAGAAAGAACAGAAATTACATGTAGGCAAACAATCTAAAAATTCTACCAGAAATTTTCAGCAAACACAGTACCTCCATTACCCACCTATTCATTTACTCCCCAATAACTTAATAAAACTGGTTTGATAAAAAAAATCAAGTGTCATTTCAATTGTGCCTCTAACAGGCATTTCTAAGACAAGCCAAGATGGAGATGTCTGCCTTTAGAAACTACTCTCACTTGGTCAATGTTTATTTCCTTGTATTGTTGGCAATGTAATTAATCACAACATTGTTTCAACTTTGCACCAGAGATCTTTGTGTTGATGTTTGTCATTTTATGACCGTAATTTTGACACAGTAAGATATGCTTTAGGCTTGTACTTGTCTACACTGATTTATTTTGTCTTAACTTCAGAATGTGCCTTGGTAGATAAGCACAAACCAGTTTTCTTTTCATGCTATCAGAGCATCTACCTTGTCTTGCTTTGACAGTATCCTAAGATAGTTTTACTGATCCCACTACAGCAAATGTTGAATTAGTGTCACTTCCAAAAAACAAATCATTATTAATATCTCTTTAAAAGAGCATCATTATTAATATCTCTTTAAAAGAGCAATAGCTGTTTTTCATATCAGGTAGGTCTGTGGTTTAAAACCACTGAAGAAGTCTGATCAACACTGACACACATATTTGTGGTAGCAAAACATTTAAAAGCCATTTGGCAGTAGCTGTAACTGGTAACAATAAATTAAATTCTAATAATAATCTAACAGTAGATCTAATTGGAAGACAGGCAGGGGGAGAAATCTAAGTGACAAAACCTCCAAGTCAGTTATTAGCCACTGGTTATTCAAATAAATAGGATACTTAAGTTATAAAAATTTGACGTTTTGTCATGTGCTGTGCAACACTAATTGTAAGAGCAATAGTTGTAACCTTTCAGAAGAAGCCTGACTACTTATAAGTTTTCCCCATGCCCTTATATCTTCATTCCTAATATTTACTTTATATGGGTGAAATCTCATGAGTCAGTGGAGCTCCACATAGAGATCTTTAACACATAACAAGTATATATTGTATTTTTAGGATTGTTTCCAAATAATGGAAATAATTTGTTGTTGCTAACTCTGGCAATTTGAAAATATTTTGATTGTGGTCACTTATGTTCTGATACAACTGGAAACAATTTTAAACCTTTGCATTTGAATGAGACTAAGTGTTTTGCATTCCCCAATTCCATTGATGTCTATTTGACAAATCGTGGGAAAAATATTACTAATACCTTCACGACTGCAGAGGTTTTCTTGTGCATGTTTGCTATGTATGTGTAGATGTCTGTATTCTTATTAGGCATACACACAAGCTTCCTCATTTGTTGCAATTTCTTTTATATTCTGTGATCGTTTTTACCATTTATTGATTAAATGATCACATTTTTAGAGAATAATGCATGTTACTTACAGGATCTTTATAGTATTCATAGGAACTAATTCTGCATTTGACAAGAAATCGCTTGTGCTTGGCCTCAATTTACTGAACTTATTTATGTAGTGAGATGAAATCTCCTAATTTTTTCATGGCATTTCAATGTGCTGTTCACAGCTCTCTATATATAGATAACCACTGCATATATTGAAGCTACCTATGAACATCGTTACTGGAAACATGGGTTTCACTATGCTTGGTTTTTTACTCACTTATTATGCCAAGACAGAATATTCTGTTAGCATGTGTGCTGAAAACTTCCTCATAAATGAATTCCAGTAACATTCTTTACTAGATAAGAAGTACCAAGGAAACAGATGCAGAGAAAAAAACAGCCAAGAATAATTTCTTCAGCCACTAGACAGACCTGCATGCTTTCAAAGTTATGAACAAAGGGTGGAATCCAAGGTCAAAAAATTCTCGTGATTTCAATAGTGCCATTCACACAAACTACCAAGGAACAGTATGGAAAATTCACTGCAGCAGAAGTAGGGTCAAAGCTTGCATCAGTGCTTTAGAACAGACCAAAATGTGGTGTAATATATTCAGAGCTGTCAACTCGCCAAGCTGTCCAGGGATTATAATACTCATGATCTGGGAGACAAAAAGGAGAAAAGCGAAGGGATGGTTTTAAAAAGAGCTAGAGGGAGAGAGAAGGCTGTAACAAACGATACCACAAAAAGAGCACACTGAAGAAAAACAGTGATGGGAGAGATCATACAAAACATTGCTTGAAATGAAAGACTTCAGAATTCAAGAAAGGAAGCAAGGACCTCTAATAAGTTTTCTTTCTGTGACTTTATCATAAATGGTCTTTATGCTGTTCCCACAAACAATGAAAATTTCATAATAAATCCAGATACTGATGCAGAAAGTGAACACCACCTATCCCAGATCAAAAAAGGTGTCCTCTTGAATACGTTCATTTCTTTTTTTTTAAGTCAATAGCCTGTCCTTTCTCATATTCATGTGGCTGACCCACCTGAATAAGATGCTACTGTAGGCAAGCTGTAGAAAAATTAAGGTAGCACAAAGAAAGGTACAAAATGTATTTTCTCCCCCCTTGGATGGCCTTCGGGAAAGACAGGATGCTAAAAGAAATTGTGTTTAAGTCCAATAGCGTATTGTTTTTCTGTCTGAGCAGTAGGCAGACCAAAAGCCCTGTGCACGTGCTCTGAAGCTGCCCAGACACAGTAACCGGAAAGAACATAAGCCAACAGCACAATGCTGTGCCTGAGGTGGCCCTCCAGATTGAAGAGAACAAGACTCGCATTTGTGTTACTGTGTCAATATTGCTGTTTCAGAACTAAAATCAGCCACAGTTGTCTATCTGTTTTCTTTCAAGAAGCTGCAAAGGTATTAAAGTTGAGTTTTGGACAGACTCAGAAATTTTCATGTATTATTCAGATTTGAACATTTAAGAGGAAAGTAGACATTTGTCAAGTAACCATGCTACTCTCAATACATTTCATTAAATACCCAATATAAATTCTATGAAACTCTAGCACATCGCTTACCCCTTGAACTGCTTGAGCTGGTTGAAAGACTGGATATTTTCCCCTTGTTTTCCTTTTTTATTCCATTTCCAAATGTAATACCATTGCAATTACAAATGAAGAATATTTTGTGACTTGTGGCAAGGCATCTTTCATCATCATTCATAGAGGTCTTATCTAAAAAAGAGGCTTCAATATTTTATTAATTATTACTCTGGAAAAGATGTTTATGTTTTTTAATTCCAAAATAACAGTATCTCTTACTAATTGCGGGGTTTGTTGGTTTGGAAAGGGGAAGGGGGGGTTGCCCCAAGGACAGAAAAGCTTCAAATAGCTGTCCATTGTTATACATGGCTTTTTTCTGTCTCCTTTGTGTAGTGTTTTAAGGATCCCATAATCGGACCATAGCTTAGATTGTAAATTGATGAATTATGAAAATAACATTAAAATTTTTCCTTTATTTTACTTTAAATATTTCACTTCCCAGAGTAGCACAGATCTGGAGACTGTGCTCAGAAATATCCCCCAAAAAGGCCTGCAAAGCTCTCCAGAGCAAATCAGGTATCTCTGTTTTGTTTCTTAAATAATCAGTTTGATGTCCTGCCTTCTAATTAATGAAGATCTGCCAGCAACCCACAGCTAGTTCAGCCACACACGTCTTAATAGTCATGTGTGATACTTCAGAATTAGTTCTTTTACTCGCATCACTTCTCCGTGTTTCATTCTTTGATCAGGACTTGATGCCTGCTGCCTTTCAGATTAATTCAAACTAGTTTTTCGTTATTGTTACTTTTAACGATGAAGACAAGGCAGAGCTGGTTCAACACCTCTCAGCAGCGGAGGCAACATTTCACTGCTTGGAGTATAAGCAGGGGCAAGGGCATGGCAGGTAGGAGAAGGCAGGAGGGCCCCAGCGGGCAGGAAAGCCCCGTATTGCCAGGCTCGCTGCTCCTGCTGCTTGGGGAAAGGAAGAGGCCGAGGGCCAGGCCCGTGGCGGGGCTGCACCAGCCCTCCTGCACCCGCCGGCACCAGCTCTCCCTGGGCCTCCGCACGGAGCAAGGGGTCTGCAAGGTCCTGGCCCTTCCTGCCCTGCTCAGCAGCTCCCAGCGCACTGCCTTCCCTGAGTAAAGCCTAGAGCCTCTTCGGAAGCAAAGTGCGTTCTGACTCCTATCCTGGAGAAATACCGTGTTAACATTAGAAACATTGTTAAGTTGCATTTATACAAATTACAACAATTGATATACTTGCCTTGCTTTGGTCTTGGCAGCATGTCGACTGCTTTTGTTTGAGGCATAAATTGTGTTATAAATTCCAGTGAAAGTACTTTTCTTTATGCTGCTGATGTGCTACACTCATTAGCTATAGCTGATCGAATTCCTAAACTGAATAAAGATAATTAGTTAATATTAAACTTTTAAAAGTAATCCTGACCGTGCTTTCAGGAAGGTGGAAATGGTATTAGAGTTGGTCAGAATAAAATTAAAACAAAGTTGGCAAAAAATAATTAATGGGATTTCATAACATTTTCAGAATTGTTTCATTTAACTTCCAAATCACCAAAATTGCTATCTACATGATACATATATGTGTGTACGTGTGTGTGTGCAAGAGAAAGAGATACAAGGACGAAACTAAGGAAAAGAAAGCTGTGACAATACAAGATTAACAATTCAAGAATTTTCAGCTACATAGTAGTTTGCTGAGAACATTAAAATCTACCTGGTTTTACTTTAATGCGTTTCTGTAGGCAAACTTTTAAGAGCATGCAGGAATAATGAAGGAGAAGCTTTTGATCCATCCCTTCTTCAAGTAAATTTTTAAAGCTTTCTAATGAGAAATAAATGGTCTGATTTAAAAATCAGCATCTATAACATTGTATCCAGAATTTTGTAGACAGCACTGATTAGAGGCATCTGATAGCAGCCTGCATCAGCGTGTCAGGCAGAACAGCCAGCATGTAGCAAAACGCCACTTCAGCGCCCATCTCCAGCAACCTGTAACTACAGATCAGGATCGGGGCTGACGGCCTCTTAAAATAACAGGCTACAGTTGTCAAAATACATTTAAAAATAGGAAAGCTATTGGAAAATGAATTTGTTTTACTGAATACTTGGGAAAATTTGGATAATGTGTTCCGGGCCAAACACAAAGTGAAATATCTGCCGTTTAAGAAGTGGTATTTAATTAACTATTGAATTCCATTCAATTATTCAGGGCAAACAATGGTCAGTATTGATGGGACAGATATTTCAGCATTTTCATTGCCTGAACTGTAGGAAGCATCCCAGCAATGAGTAGTCTAGAACAAGCAGATTCAGTAGCTGTACCATCAGATAACGTATTTTGATTTTGCGTATTGATATGGCTAAATATATATAATATGAATAATAAAGTCAGCTTTAAAGATACATAGCCTCAGTTATAAGACATGTAACTCAAATATTGACTTTTAAAATACAGTTCATTTTTTTGGCCTGTTATCGTTATATTTTTCTGGGTTGTTAATCTCATCACATTTATTTGGTGGTGATTTACTGTTTCTTGTACATAATATAAACACTATTTTTTGTAACGTATATATATAGAACATTAAAATTCAGACATATGGCTGTCATCAACAATATGTGTTGTTTGTTGTACCTTAATATTCAAATTTTGACATTACAATTCAGAAACTGGACAACAACGTTAAATCCATAGCTCTTAGTAAAAATCTTTGGTAGCTAAAGGAATCACTGAAAAAAAATTATTTAACTGTTCTCTCTCAATGGCATCTATGAGTTTCTAACACACTGCATTATTATTTGGCCCACTTGGATGCAGAACATTAGAAAGCAGATGTCAGAGGGTCCTTCTAGAGTGAGAAAATTATTTTTCTGAAAGCAAGAGAGATAAGATTACCAGTAAGGTTACCAGTGCACAAAATTGTACAGATTTATGTAGAATTGCATCACTTAGTAACTTGGACTGTTTCAATTTTAGTTCTCATCATATTTGGGTTGCTTTTAAAAATAAGTAAATTAACATTTATAAAACTTTACTTTTTTGTAGCAGTAAATAGCAATGTTTAAAGTAAAATTAACAATACTTTCCCCATTCTGAATTATTTAGGGTATTTCCAGGCTAAGGTATGCATAAACAGCATATAATGTTGAGTCTGCTTCTAAACCAAATAATCTTTTCCCTAATTCTCTGAGCGACATTTTTTACTGTTACGTTCTGCCTAGATAGTAGGTGCAAGATCTTCACTAAAATCGCCTCTCTTACGGAAGACAGCTGTAATCTAGCACATATTCTACTAGTGATATCATATGGAATAAAACACAGACTGACATATTTAAGTAGTATGTTCCTCATACCTCTACATATTTACCCAGTGAAACATTTAAATTGATATTAAGTAATACAAAGTAAAGCTGTCAATTTTTCAAATACGATAATATTATGCAGATCTAAAACTTTTGCCTGTATTATTTTCTCTGAACTCTTCTGTCAAATCTGACTTCTGAAGTTATTACATCAGGCTAGAATATCTAACTAAGATAATTTTAAGATGCCAGTTACCCTTGTACCAAAGTAGCAAATCTAATTAAGAAGAAACATTTGATCTGTAATGGAAATAACAACATTATCTTTTATTTCCATATGTATGTACCATATAATCCCCATCGAATAGCATGCTGAATTTCCTGCCTGTGCTTGCCTTATCTTTTTTGCATAATTTTTTCAGATCATTAGTACATGCAGTTCTTGATTATAAAACCCTACTGTCTCATACAGATCTTTTTACTTCAGCAAAGCCATGTTGCATTTTTAACCACTGTTCATGCTTTCCAAAAGCTCTAGATACATTGCCCCTTTCAAATAATAACACACCCACCTACAGTTCCAGTTCAGTAGTAACTATAAAAATGCAGACACCGGCACAAGGCAGGTATTAATATTCATATTTTTTCATTATTAATCATTATTCATATTAATTCATTAATTAATATTATCGTAGTCAGTGGTCTGAAGTGAATGGTATGGTTCTCCAAGACTACAGGCTAAAAAAAAAAAGAAAAAAATTTCAAAAGAAATCAAAAATTCAAACTTGAAATGTTTAAAAAAACCGCATCCCCTGTTTACATGTCTCAGGAAGAGGGGGGAGGTAGTGTTTTGCTTCTGGTTTTAGTGCCGAGTTTCTCCTGTAGATGACCTTATATTTATTCTGCTCTTCTTTCCCTCCCTCCCCTGCTATCTTGCAGCAAACGTATGTGACAATGAACTACTGCACTGCCAGAACGGAGGAACGTGCATCAACAATGTGCGATGCCAGTGCCCTCCGGCTTACACTGGCATTTTATGCGAGAAGTTGAAGTGTGAAAGGGATCCAGGAGGCTGCAGCCAGAACTCCGGCCAGGGGGCAATATCACAGGGGCCTCTATTACTGGCGACCGCTCTGCTCGCAGCAGCCGGACTCTGCATACGCTAGACTCCGTATGGTTGACGGCATCACATTCAGACTGCTTCAAATGAACGTGCCACATGAAAACAAAACAAAATCCGAGCGTTTGCTACTGAAATTTAAAAAGGAGGAACGAGAGAAAAAACAACCACGTACAAACTAAGAGGGCCTAACTGAACTAAGCCATATTAATCGGTTACGGACAGGGCTCTGAGTCAAGACTGTTCACCTCTGACTCGAGACAAGTTGGCAGCTGCCTATTCTGTCGAATCAACGCTAGCTGCAAAGCTTACGCAGGACTGAAACAGCTTTGACAGCCCCCAGAACGGGAAGAGAATTCACAAAACATTTGCTACTCCTATATGGTGCGCTACTGTACCTCCGCCCGGTGTGTGGACCGACCAAATAAAGGCATTCTTTGCTGTCAGTGCATTGTGGGTATAAGGAAATCTGTAAAAGCTGCCATATTGGCCTGCTTCAGTCCCCGATCCTTTCCAACCTGTGCTTTAGTGAACGTTGCTCTGTAACCCTTGTTGGTTGAAAGATTTCTTTGTCTGATGTTAGTGATGCACATGTGTAACAGCCCCCTCGATAAAACTCAAGCCAGTCATATCCTTGTATACCTTAGCAGCACTGCATCAGTAAGATGCTGTGTTCACCTATTGTACAAGAGTGGCTATAGGACAAAAAGTGTATTTATCCTTTTGTATTCAAATGAAGTTATTTTTCTTGAAATAATGTACAATGTAGATTTTTTGTATTATTGCCTATTTGTGTTACCAGACAATTTGTTAATGTATTTAATTCTAATCAGATAAGAGAAAAATATTACTTTTTATTTAGTCCTTTTCCTTTTTCTTTCATTTAATTGTGCAGAGATTTCTCTGTATGGGCAACGTGCTGGCATCAAAGAATATCAGTTTACATATATAACAAGTGTAATAAGATTCCACCAAAGGACATTCTAAATGTTTTCTTGTTGCTTTAACACTGGAAGATTTCAAAGAATAAAAATTCCTGCATAAACAGTTCCAGGATGACGTATTGCTATTTCTTAAGGCCTTTTTAGAAAACAAAAAAATTTTGATCATTTTACCACCTAATATGTGGAAGAAAACCAGATTCAACAGTGGAAATTACATCATAACAATCTAACCTGGGTTTATTTTTACTAGTGTCATTATTTTTGCAAATAATTTTAAACTTAAAGGGCGTCATTTGTTTGAGGAAGATTTCATAAAATCCCAAGCTTGAAAAAGGTATGAAAAGTTGAATAGTTCTCATCTTTGTTCTCTCAATTCATCACAGAAATTATTCCAAGACTAATTTACAAGGTATTACAGCAGCTAGTCTTTAATTCATACCATTTTTGTGGATTCTGGCAGTAATGAAATAGATATAGCCACAGCTTATATTGTTTCTCCAAAAGCTTCATTAAAATGATATGTTTATATATGTACTAGTCTGCCTAAGAAACTGCAAAAACAGCAGCAATCACAAAAAAAGCCAAGATTTAACTTTTAATAAAGTCAAATTTAATATTTAGAAGGAATGTCAAAATATACAGCAGCGAGTAGATAAAAAGTGCTGCTCCAGCAAATAAAGTTTGTTTCAAGTATTGCCCAAGGTGTAATAAATTCTTGTTTCTGCCTTTTATTAGGCCAATTACTGAGCGTGACAGAAAAGGATAGCAAGAATAGAGAGGCAAGCCAAAACCACAGCAGTGTTTCAAAGTCCTGGGAAAAAAAAAATAAAATCAAAAGGTAGCAAGACTGTGTGAATTAATTTCCTGGCAATTTTCATCATAATGGCTATAAATATTTTACCAACATAATAGCCTAGTATGGAAAACAATTAATCAGCAAAAGCAAAATTCCTGAGAGAAATAAAGTCTACCTGGCTGCCTCTTCCAAATGGTGAGCTGAGCAGAATTTAGGGCACTGCGTTCTTGGATAAGCTCTTTCTGCTGAGGAAGCAAGTTTTGCAGGCCAGTACCCAGCCTCCAGAAACGGGTAGGCAAATCAGGTCTTCCTTTCTAAAAGAACCCTATGAAGATGGTGATGATGAAGCCAACAAGCTGGTGCTGTTCAGGCTGTCCCCTTGGCCCTTCATGTAGAACGTTTGCCATTCACGCTGCCACTCTCTGTCGGTGGGCTAAATAAGATAAGGCAAAGAGAAATTGAGAGCTTGGCTGGTTGCCAGCCATGGCCTACCTGAGATTGCAGGTATATATTAGAAGGATGTTCATGACAATAAACAGAAAATTCTATTGCAGACTCAATGAGGAATATAAATGCTAATACAGGTGACATGCAGAGCTGGAGATTACCTATAATTAAGTGGATTTCTGATATTAAAATGTGGAATTTAAGTTTTCTTAAAGCTTATTAGCACAGACCAAATTCAGATTGTGTAATTATTGGAAAAGATGCACTTTAATTGTCATTATAAACTCAAGGCTTTGTGAAAGTGCTAAGAAAGCATGTTATGCACGTTTGGTTAGAAGGGATTCTGCCGGCAGTGCTGAAGTATAATGAATATCAGATCGCAATCAATTCAGCTGCATTCCAATTTCATATACTTATGATCTTCTAAACCAGGGCAGAGTATATGACTTTCCACGTATTTAGCTACCATTTCGTGCATTTCATCCTCCCTCACCTATTAATAAAATCACAATTTTATACAGGAGTACGTTCAGTGGAAAGTTTTCTTATCAATCATCCTTTTCTTCAGCTTCATTATCTTTTCCTTTGAACTCCACAGAACTTCACTAATTGAAAATTTTGAATATAAGTTTCTGCTACTGTATTCCAAGTATATTTGTAAAATTATGTGTGCATCTTTGAGAGAGGAGGACATTTACATCACTCAGCATTGCTTTACCTGCTTTTTTATGTAATTCAGTGGAAAATGAAGACAGAACCTGTTCCCCATTTCAGAAGCTGTGAAGAACAACAGATTCCTTTTCCTGAAGATATGGTCGGATCTTTCCATGATAACACATAGTCGCAGTATCTCCTTTATTTTTCACCTGACAATATATACCCCTTCCAACATATTCTAGTTTTCTTGGAGTGGGTATCCTGTCCCTGTGAATGCCTGTAAAATAGCAAACACATACAAGATACTGAAAAAATAAGAGTAACACGATCACTAACCTAGGATTTTGGTTCTGTATCAAAACACAGCAAAAGGAACCTACTGCGGAATTATTATTTACTGTATGATATTTCTTTCCTGGGAGGTTTAGCATCCAAGAACTGACCAGGCTTCACATTGCTTAGTTGTCCAGATTATAGTTCAGAGTACCATGACCTTAAACCTAGCATTCATAATTAAATTTCTGCAGTTATATTAGTTCCAGTTGTTTTGCTAAAACAGTCAGTCCTAGTCAGCTTGCAATTCCTGTGTTTCTGACTAGAGAATTGGTTCTGATCCAGGATCCACATGTGTTTAACATCTGAAAATGAGGCAGCTTATGACAAGGTGTTGCTCCCTGACAAGGCAGCTGCAGAAGTTTCCACTTCAAGCTAGCCCTCTTTCTCAAAGGGACATTAAGAGAGAGGCATCTTAGTGCTGCATAACTGTCTCAAAAACAAACTATCCAAAAGAAAAAAAAACATCTAGTCAGATGCACATTTACCCCAGATATTGCCCTCAAACGATAACTGATCTAATACTTCATCATGACTGAGCCACAGATAAGAAGTTATTTCATGTAGTGAGCAGAACAAAAAAATAAATGTGCAGTAGAGTCCTCAAATTTAGAAAGAGCTCTTCTGCTTGCATATAATTTTATACATCTTTCTCATAGTTCCAAGATGCCAGGGGGATTTCTTATAGCCTCATTGGGATTCTGGGTTTATTAAACCATTGAATTAACTAGATTCATCCATGCATGCAGTTTATTCACCTGTGAGAGATTTGAGTAATATTTTTCATAGAATATGCAAGACCAGATTTTCAGCCAACTTCCAGCCCAGTCTTCATGTTTGTGCTTGCAAATGCAAAGTTACAGATGTAAATATTAAGACATAGTCAATCAATTCATTCCTAAGAAAAACAGTAAGTTTAATTATTTATGGACGCAAACATTTATCCACCAAAACGCAGATCTGGTGTTCTAAGTCAGAAATTTTATATTAACCAACTTAATACTTTTCCCACCATCACACAGTATCAGAAAGAAGAGGATGTAAGAAGTATATGAAAAACAAACAAGCAGAACAGCAGCATTTTGCACCATACTGTGCATTTCATTTAATGAAATGAAAGTTCATCACCAGTACAGTATGTTCACCAAGACACCATTTTTGCCACAATATGCAATAGACAAAATTCCAGTACAAAATGTATGTTTCCCTTCATTGTTTTTCTGGCTGTCATTATCTATACAGACCCAAACATATACCTGATGAAATACTGCTCAAGAAATTTTACAGCCTCCAAGAACAGAGAGAAATGTTACGCAATCTATAGACCTAAAGAGATTGTAAAGGCTTCGGGGTTGAATTCCTGCATACATTGCTAGCTAATACTCATTTCTGAGAAGGGTTAAAGATCACAGGTTAAAGATCACATCATGGAAGTGCACTGAAGCAGAGTTTCACGGCAGTCGGTAGAAGCAAAGTGACAGCCTAGCTACAGAAAGCACAACAGGCTGGTGTTAGTCCTGCATCCGTCAGCAGGGGCAACGACATCTCACCCTGGGACATACCCAGGCATCACTCCCCCATCAAAACTTTTTGCGTGTGTGTTTACAGATGTGCTCGTTCTAGTCACAGGTGCTCAGACACCTGCTACTTACACCACGCTGCTGGACGGAGTTGCTGCCCCGTGTTCAAGTGTACTGTTGTCACCGGAAATACAATTTTTGGACTAGTGAACCGTTGCTGAGAAATGGAAGCAATAGCGGCGTACTCTGGGAAAAGAGCGTCAGGAGTGGGTTTGGGGGTTACTGCTTGTTTGTTTTGAGAAAATGAGACTGGCTTTGGATGAGCATTTTCTGTTTCTCACATAGTGTAATTTTCACTCGAGTACTCTGTGCGGGTCTTTGTGACATCTGAGAAGCAAATTACTAAGTTAATTCTGACATTTATACGTTTGAACAAGACCTCTCAAGAATAATGACATCAGTTCAATCCTATATCCTGGCAGTCTTTACAGTTCAAGACTGCAAGATAGGCTCAAGACAGAGTACTCTTCTTCAAAGAGAAGAAATATTAGAGGCATTGACAGGGGTGAAAGGGAGTTGAGAAGTCCTACATATAAGTGTAAAAAGTTATATATTTATACACACACACACCCCCCCGCCCCAGACACTGAAGATAAAATCTCCCTAACTTGGATGCCGTAGCATTCTAAATAGAAACTGCCTGATTTTCACAAGTACTCCATGTTCACAACTCCCAGAGGTTGTCCCTTACTGTTATTACAACAAATGTACAGTGGACTCTTCTCTATTTTAGTGGAAGAGGAAATTAAAGTCTTTCTACATCATACTGTAATCTGCAAAGCAACATATATGATAATCTATGAAATCAGTGCAATCTTTAATATACAGAAGAGATGCAAAGTTTATGGTAGAAATCTCAAGTGTAATATTCTTGAAAGACTAAGTTACAAAAAAAAAGTCACATTCTATTATTTTGGAAAACTCTAAATATAATTAAAAATCGGGGGGTTTTCATTACTAACATAATCCAAGTGATGGAACTTACAGAGCCCACAGCTGCAACCTGAAGACAGAACTCAGAAAGGAGTTTAAGCTTAAATTTCTGCTCCAGAAGATACTTTGCAGGTTCACAAGTCACATCTAATAGAGCAGAACTGAAATCCAGCACCATCATTGCAGCCTAGATCTGGAAGTACTATGATCACTCCTGATCTAACAGGCATGCTTAACTGTGAAGTTTGTAAGTATCTCTATAAATTCAACAAGCTTTGAGAATTCAGATTATTGGCCAACAAAGTTTGAGTCTCCATAATGATCACAGTGAGGCTTTCTAAATTCTGTCAAGTTGTTTTTAGTTCTCTAGACACGTGTGTTCCAAAATATCATTTCTGGGACCGCTGGTCACTCCAAAAATCATTTTATAACCTTAAAATGAAGTCACCAATTTTATTCAATCTGTAATCAGACACTTATGACAATGCCATAGTAGTTCTCTCTTTTTAGATTGTAATATTAATTAGATAATGGAGGGGAAAGGTGAGCATTGTCCTGCACATAGAATCATTTAGGTTGGAAAAGACCCTTAAGATCATCAAGTCCAACTGTTAACCTAACACTGCCAAGTCCACCGTTAAACCATGTCCCTAAGTGCCATGTCTACACATCTTGCATACTTTTGTTCTTCCTTAACGCAGAGGTAAATCACAACTCAAGTCATAACACAAGTGAAATTTTCTTTCTTTCATCCCCTCCATTTTCAGTAGTACCCAAACCTAGTTCCCTCATATATTCTACAGCAATTTTAGTATTTTCCAGTTCTTCAATGTATTGCCCAAAACAAAATTTTCTTAGCTATGTTGCAGAAGGTAACATTAGCAAACCACAAAATTAAAAAAATTAAATGTTTACATTAATCTCTTCAAAACAAAGATGACAAAAATTAGTATAAAATCCCTTCAAACCATTTTGCTGCATACCACTATGCACAATATCTTAGCAAATATTTTCTATTTAACAAGTCTAAACGGGGTTATTTACCCACTTATATCACAAACCGCTTTACAGTCAATTGACAACCCATGAAAGTCAAAGATTCCTGCGTGATCCCAACAGAAGAACAATGTTCATACATCATTCATAAAAGTGGTTCACAGCTACTATGCTAGATCCAAAGTTAATTAATGTAGTGCAGCAGGATACATCTGAAGGACAATATTGCCTGTAATGTAAAGATCAGTACAAATCTTAAAAAAAAAAAAAAAAAAAAGATTAATTCTGCAAGTTCTCCAATTTCTGATTCAGCTCCATAGCATGAACGGATTTTTTTTTAGAAATTTTTCTGGTTGGGATATCAGTTGTTTTCAGATTAATGCATTCTCTACATTCAGAAGTGCAACACGACTCCTCCACAAAACTAGCAAAAACACATTATGAGACGGACACTCATTCAGGCCATTACTCTGACAGTTTGTGCAAGCCATATTTTAAGTTCCCTGATTTTAACGGGCCTCGATCTAGCTCATGCTTTCACACCTCTCAATGACTGTTTTCAGTGTTACCTGAACATGTAAATGAAAACATTTAAATCCTTGTACATCTACTGGGAACATGGTTCACTTTGCACCTGCAAATAATTGTGGATGCAAAATTAGTGGCTGATGTCTATGATTGTTGCTTGTAAGTCGCAGTACTGAGCGATCTCATTCAAAGGCTTGGGCTCTCTTGGACTAGATTCTGTAAACATGTTGAACGAAAAGATGTATTTGCTTACTCTAACTAAATAAAACACAAGGCAAAATCATTCATACAAGATTCTTGTGGTACTCAAAATGTCAAAGCACTTCCATTTATCACAATTGAGATACTTCAAAAACACTCAAGGAAGAGACAATAGGCTAGATTGTTATTCTCTACAACCTATAAATGCTCAGATACTTTGAACAGAAATTCTGTACCATTTATCTTTTAATAGAGATGAGAAAACTGTGACCCAGAGAGGTAAATGGAGTCACCTGAAACAAATCAAAAAGCAACTGGCAAAGGCAGGGAACAAGTTCAACACACACAAGCTCCACATCACATCATTGTATACGAATAAAGTGTTACACTACAAGAGTATTGAAAACTTCTTAGTAGCTTTGGTTATAATTACCACTACATATAGTGTTAGTATATATAACAAGTAATATTATTATGCATAACGTATAGAACTATTTACAAAATATTACTTTGCACGTCCTCATTTTAGAATGGGAATCAAACCAGTACGTGTTCTCACACGTGATGTGCAGGACAAATGGATGTATCCCAAATGGTGTGAAATTATTCCTTGCCTGAGCAGGTAACTATGACACTTCATTAAGGGTTATGAACACCGAGGTCATAAAAAAGTTAGTTTTTCTATACTGTTTTTTTAATGAGAATTAATAACATGTAGTGGATGATAAATTAAAGATAGCAATCATGTTTTTAACTATCATGATATCTCATAAGTTATTTCCTAAAGCTTAATAGAAGTCATTTTAATGACAGGAGAATTTAATGTATTTACAAAAATGCACTAATAAATTTGGACCTCAAGCACCAAAATAATTTATTTATTATTTACTTTTTGCTAGTTTTACTGACCTTATGGATAATAAGTCTATTACATTCTTCCTGCAAAACAGGCCTGCTAAATACATGCCCAGCTCAAAGCTGGCACATATGCCAAAAAGCAGTAAGCTAAAACATAATACCAGTCACATTTATAACTTGAGATTTGCTCACCCAATATGGCTAAAAAGCATTCACAGGAAATGGGATTCAAATACTAAAACAAAGTGTTCGGCTTCACAGTGTAGAAACATAAAAGGTTAAATAGAGAAATGAAGGTTTGAGCCCACACTGCAGGAGCAGAGGTTACTGAAAAGAGAATGTAGACCAGCAAGAACAAGGCGAAGCAGAATTAATAATTCTGTTCTCACTACCAGTCAGACACAAATTTTACCTCAGTCCCAACCAGAAGTGTATGTGAAAGGCATTGGAATCCAAAGGGAAACAAAGCAAAAAGCAAAAAATCCACTTTTCTCAAGAGTTATAATATTTAGGGGAAACCCAACACTGGGAGAGTGAAAAGAAAGAGAACATAAGTTGCCCCCAGACTAAAAATACACTAAGATCTCAGGGAAAAAGCCATTCTAGATAGTACATACATACTCATACATTCATAGACACAGCATTTGGCATTGTAATCTCTGATTTGGAAACTGCAGGACTTGAGCCTCGCACAGACAGGACACTCTCCGCTTGAGGATTTCACCTCCTGTCTAGGTGAAGCACTGCTCACTTATCTGCTGCAAGAGCCTAGGCCCCTCTGCGTTGTCTTTAGCTCCAGCTGTGAATTTAGCAGGACTAGCCTGGCCATCTAGTCCAGATGTTCACAAAGCAGCTGCTTTTCAACACCTTTTGAGAAACCATGTCACAGACCTCCCCCAGGCCAAAGCAGAGCAAGCTCAGTGTGGGAAGAACCCCATTGCCAAGATCTGCGTAAGACCAGTGGTTACATCTGCTCTTCACTGCACACCTCCTAAATCATTAAATGTGATTCTTATAAGGCAATAGAAAATGAAATGTGTTCAGAAGAGAACATTTTCCCTCCAGGCCTTCTATTGGCATCTGCTGTCACCACGTTCAACACAGGACTGAACTAGGCTCTGAATGGCTACACTGACTCATTCAATGCATTTCTTGTTAACGTCTCTTACCTCTAATTACTGTTGCTTGGTAGGATGGGAGAACCGGCATGTAGAGCACTCTGATAATTACATTTATTATACTGCTTTCTTTTGCCATCCTACAGCTTTCTTTCTTCCCTCATGTCAGAGTTTTTTCTATGCCCTCATAAAATATATTTATTACTTTGCTCTACAGATCTCCCACGGGCAAAAGTAGGTGGATTGGTACTTATGAATTAGTCTTGGCAGTGCTCTTTTGCCTCCATAGATCTGGTAGAGAGTCACAACTACTTTTACAATTCTCTCATTGAGTAGGATGTAAAGAACGATGACTAAACTATGTAGATTTAGCGGTGAACAATTTTTTGACAGGTTTCTCGTTTACTGACGATATCTAGCATCTGAGTATCTCCCAGACTTTACTGAGGTTAGCCTCATGACACTACTGCAAAGCAGGGAGGCAAGCTATTTCCATTTTATTCATGGGGACTGAAGCTTGAAGATGTTGAGAGGCTTACAAAGTCAATTACAGAAAGAGAGATTAGTTCTGACACCTTGTCCACTGCATTAAGTACTGAGACCTACAGTTCCCTACGCCACCCAAATTACACAAATCTGAAGTTAAATAGTCTTCCATCTGCATGTATTTGCCACCCACTTACTTCAAATTATCTTATCCAAGTCTATTTTACATTACACCTCCTAAAACATTGTCTTTGCTTACCATGCTTGGAGTTTCAATGTTGTGATATGTAACTCACACATTTGATTTTGCTGTTTTGGGTTTTTCTCTTTTGCACTTCAGTCTAAGGCTAGAAGGAAACCACAACTACTGTTTTTTGAAGGGATGTTATATATGAGCCGAAGTAATTGGAAGCATCTTAACATTCTGAGAAATTAAAAGACATGCATACAGAAAAAACAGTAAAACACTAAAATCCTCTTCCAAAAGACAAAGATGGCTATGGAGGGGGATTTCCCCTCCTTGTCTGATTTTTTCTTTATTGGATGTATTAAAGCTCATATAATAATAATATTATGACTTTATAAATTAATATATAATATCTTTTATAGCTTGAAATACCTATAGCTTAGGCATTTAATTTCTTTCATAAATGTCTAGCTACCGACACAATTAGGTTTTGATACATAGATATTTCTGTTTACTGGAAATCTGGTAGCAAAAAGACTCTACATTTTGAATGGGCTCATAAATATATATTGAATTTAATTTTTTAATACACAAAATCCATTTTCCTATTGTTTGGTTGGTTTGGTGGCTGCTTGAGAGATATTTTCTATAAATATTTTTGTTTTGTACAACTAATTAGTCCATTAATCAGTACATTGTAATATGGCAGAGATTACCCTCAAGCCAACAGAGAGCAACTGATTGAATGTACTTACCTTCTTCATAATTCATCTATCTCTAATGTCTCTGCATTTTCTTCTGCTGCTTTCAAACATCGCCTTGCCTCTTTCTTCTCTCTTCCCATTCTTCAAATATATACACCAGTTTAACCAAGAAGCATACTTTCTATTAAACACCAGATTTTTCCTGTATTTTGAACCAAGTGCAGTGGGCTGATGAAGTACATAAATAAACAATAACCAGATAATCATAGATTCATCAGTTTGATTCTGTAGTAGGAATTTTTACATGCTTTCCATTTTCACATTATTTATTAGGGCCATTTACTGATACTAAAAATGTGCCAACTCTCAAGCAGAAGCATGTCTAAAAGAGGGGAGAGGAAAACTACAAATGTAAAATTCCTGTAACAGATGTCAAAGACTAATTTAGAAGTCAGTCAGGATGGCAACCATATTAAAAAAAAAAAAGCGTAAGCACATGCTGAACTTGAAGCATGTGCTTTAATAACACCAAAGCCCCCTTTAGTGTATTTTTCTTCTTCCTAATGTATAATGCCTACTTTATTTTCTCAAATGGCTTGCAATGGCTAAGAAGAGGTAGGATTGTTCTGAGGCAGTATCACTTGTGAGTTGCTTGCTATTAGTCATCCAGCCCTCCACAACTTTAAAAAACAAAACAACAACAAACAAACAGACAGGCATGGCTTTGTCATTATTTCTGCTGACTTAAGTTCCTGAGTGGTAATTCTTGTGTGGCAATTAGTTGGCACTCTTAGTACAGCTGCTAATGGAGATGTGCACACTGATTAACAAAAGCTATCAGTGTTTTTTCCCCAGCTGTCAATCTTAGCAAAGGAAGCCAAGTGGAAGTGGAATGAAGATGAGCTAGCCTTGCATCTCTCAAAACCAGGCCTCAGAGAAGGAGGAAATAGATTGACAAAACTGTATTAGAAAACATAGAACTTCAGTGTACATGATGCATCTATTCCGTGGACAATTAGGATTCATTCTCCCAGGACTGACCCGTTTGCATTCATTAATGACCTGCTCCAGAATCCACTAAGTGCAAAGGAAAGCCTTACCTTGATTTCAACAAAACAGAATCAGGTTTTAAATTTGATTGAAAAATAATTTCAGGAAAGGAAAAAGTAATCCCTTAGGCATTATCTCTCTGATCCTACTATAATCTGCAACATTTGTACAGTTCCATGTACTATTTATTGTGCATTATTCTATTGCAGCACTTAAACTATTCTCATTTGAATGTTTCCACAGACCCAGTAGTTCTGGTGACAAATGTCTTAATTTTAAAAGCTGGTCTGCGTGGCAGGCACCATTTCTATCCAACAGAGAAAGGAACTCCCTAGCTGAAGCTGTTTTCACCAACAATTTGTTTGCCAGCAGCATGTTTTCCTGTTTAATCCGTGTTAACATTTTGTTCAGAGTTATCCTAACTGGCATGTATTCTATCTGATAAACATCTCCTCTTTTCCCTCACGGAAACATTATTTATTTATGACATTATTGTTACAGACAACTAAACAGCCAAGAGGGAAACACATTTGCTTTTCTACATATACCTGCACATGCTGTTAAACCTGCATCGTTTTTCTTGTAGAAACATCTAAAACTTGGTAAAAGGCTTCCTAGCATGTCTTTGGTATCCACTGAGAACAAGGAACAGGGACAGACACATGCGGCAGTACAAAATCAGCAAGGGTTCAGGAGAACAGGAGGAAAATAATGACATTTCAGGTTGTTAGGCTGATAGATGAAACTTTCTCCTTTCCGGCCCAATTTGTCATGACTCCATGACTAAAGGAACTAAATGGACCCCATATAAAATGACTCAGATCAAGAGCTGCTTTCATTCATGTTCTCTGTATCTTTGCCAATGTAGGAACTAGCTACTGTATTATCAGGAAACCAGTACCCAAACATACACACAGTGAGCTAACACCAAATAGTGTGGTGGAGGTCACGGTGCCCCCCAGGCTGCTTCATGACTGAGGCTGAATTAAGAAGGAGAATATTGTATAAATCAAAATTACCAAAGTGCCTGAGAAGCACCCTCAAATTCCCTGTCACTTCACCAGTTAGTACCACACGTTGGATCCTTGGTGACAGAAACACATATCCATTTACAAAAGGACTCGAAGACCTACACTGTTTCATGAATCACACTAAAAGTTGTAATGGGCCATCAATTTAAGTCACTACTCTGCACTAGATTGGGACTAGCAGTCTCCCACATCTTTGAAGAACCTGTTCCATCCAGGGTCTGTACTTCTATCAATATGTAAAGATTTTAGTGTGTCTACCTGTAGGTTTCCCACCATTCTTTCTGTATGTTCTTTGTCTCAAAGTGCAAGTTTCTTTAGCACATACGTGTCTTCAAACTATGTGACACAGCTCAAGACATAACACATCCTCAACTACTATTAACTGACATATTCTTGAATCTTCTCACACTGGGCTCAGAATTTTTAAGATACAGAAAGGACAGTATCTGCAAAAAGGCTCAAGTCAAAGGAGCAACAAGACAAAAACTGGAAGAAATGGAATGCATTGACTTTTGACAGCAGGACAAAGGCAACCTTTAAAGATGGACTCAGCTGTAGGTGTATTATTTAAGTAATACTTCTTACATGCGCCGAAATTATGTAGGTGGATATACATACATGCTCATATGCTTATAGTATTTGCTAACCAAAAATTTTATAGGGCTTTCCAAATATTTCAATTCTGTTACATAGGAAAGTATTTGCATATTATGTGAACATACACAGGTAATAACTGCATTTGAGTATCTACCCACCTGCTCATTTGCAAATTTCTTTCTAAGTTAAATCAACCTAATCCTCTGTACTTTTTCTCAGCTAAAGGACATTTTTTCACCCATTATCTGCTTCTAGTATAGAAGATTTAGAGACCTTCTGCAGTCCCTCATCAACAGAATCTGTGTTTCATTGATATGGTCCTTTGCAGCAAAAAAGCAGCGCACCCTGGAACATTAAATACAAGAGTCACCAAATACTCTTTTCCACCCAAAATGATAGCCGCAGCACATAAAGGCTTGATGGCAGCAAGTGTAAGATGAAATTCTGTGCAAAACCTGAGCGCATACCCATGGTCCGTGACAGTACGAACTGACGTCTCTGTCACTCTGAGCCTGTGCTTTGACTATAGTTACCCACGTTAATTAAAACGGAGGAAGAAAGGGGTGCCGATCTGTGCAACCACAGCTGCAGCCCTCAGAGGCTGAGCCTGTACAGCGCGGAGGAGCCACTGCCTCCCCTCTCAGCCAGGGACCGCAGGGATCCCCACCAGCAGCGCGGGGCGAGGGGGAGGGAGGCAGGGAGAGCGAGCACGTAGACAGAGGGCAGGTGAAAGGGTCAGCAATGTGGACAGCGGAAATAATGGTTGTTGGCTGGTCAAGGCGGGACACAGGTCAAGGGGGGAAACAGATTTCAAAAATATCACAAGCATCATTGACTAATGCAGAAAATTTTCAGTTTAGGCCCTAATTAAAATTTTTTGCTACACACCACTACTCCTGAGAGCAGGTCAGGTTGCTGATTAATAAGTCTTGCCTGCTTGTATTGGGTTTGCGTGGCAAGGTTTTGGTAGCAGGGGGGCTACAGGGGTGGCTTTTGTGAGAAGCTGCTGGAAGCTTCCCCAGCCGGCTCCAAGACAAATCCGCCGCTAGCCAAGGCCAAGCCAGTCAGTGACAGTGGCAGCGCCTCTGTGATAACATATTGGAGAAGGGGAAAAAGTTGCTGTGCAAAAGCAAGTGCAGCCAAAGAGAAGATTGAGAATATGCGAGAGAAACAACTCTGCAGACACTAAGGACACTGAAGAAGGAGAGGGAGGAGGTGCTCCTGGCGCCGGAGCAGAGAATCCCTTGCAGCCGGTGGTGAAGACCATGGTGAGGCAGGCTGTCCCCTGCAGCCCATGGAGGTTAACAGTGGAGCAGATCTCCACCTGCAGCCTGTGGAGGACCCCACGCCAGAGCAGGTGGATGCCGAAAGGAGGCTGTGACCCTGTGGGAAGCCCACACTGGAGCAGGCTCCTGGCAGGACCTGTGGACCCATGGAGAGAGGAGCCCACGCTGAAGTAGATTTGCTGGCAAGACTTGTGACCCCGTGGGGGACCCACTCTGGAGCAGTCTGTTCTGGAAGGACTGCACCCTGTGGGAGGGATCCCACATTGAGTAGTTCGTGAAGAACTGCAGCCTGTGGGAAGGACTTACATTGGAGAAGTTCGTGGAGGACTGTCTCCTGTGGAGGGACCCCAGGCTGGAGCAGGGGAAGAGTGTGAGGAGTCCTCCCCCTGAGGAGGAAGGAGTGGCAGAGACAAGGTGTGATGAGCTGACCACAACCCCCATTCCCCGTCCCCCTGTGCTGCTGGGGGGGGGGGAGGAGGTAGAGAATTTGGGAGTGAAGCTGAGCCCGGGAAGAAGGGGGGGAGGGGGGAAGGTGTTTTTAAGATTTGGTTTTATTTCTCATTATCCTACTCTGATTTGATTGGTGCTAAATGAAACTAATTTCTTCAAGTCGAGTCTCTTTCGCCTGTGATGGCAATTGGCAAGTGATCTCTCCCTGTCCTTATCTTGAACCGCGAGCCTTTTGTTATATTTTCTCTCCCCTGTCCAGCTGAGGAGGGGAGTGATAGAGCAGCTTTGGTGGGCACCTGGCGTCCAGCCAGGGTCACCCCACCACACTGCTAAGTTAGAAGAGCCTTGGAGGCACTCTTACAAAAACTAAAAAAAAAAAACCCAAACAAAAAAAAAAACAACAAAAAAAGAACTCAAAAGAACTGCCCCCACACACACTCTTGGAAAACACATCTTGTTTCTAATACACCTTAGAACCTTCTAAGCTTCTTACAACAATGCTAAGCAAGTGGGGGGCGAAGGGAGGAGGTGGGGTTTATAAAGCCTTCTTAGAACCACGTGTTGGTTGCATTTTCAGACTCATTATTCACATACCTCCACTCCCAACTGAAGTCACTGGGGCCACTGACTCAAAAGACAACAGGCCAAACTCAAAACCCTTGCATTCAGTGCACAGAACTCGGCACTATGCAGGTTTTCTACCTAATTGTGTCTTAGCACAAAACAGTAAGGGCTGAGAGTTTTAACTCATTCTGAGGAAAGTGAATATCAAAGTCTTCGGGCTTTAGAAAGAACTGATTGTCTGGCTTCTTTAGATGCCTTTAAAAATCCAAGATTTAATTATTATCTTCATCATCATTTTTACTTACATATATATATATATATATACACTCATAGACACACAGGGTACTTTAACCCCCGAGTATTGCTCCTCGCTCAGATTAGCCTGACATCTTGTGGCTGTAAGGAACATAACGCTCCGTTTAACCAAACATCTGAATACCATCCGGATGCACATAAGCATACTAATGCCTGTATAATTTAGGCAAATACAAAACAGCTCTTGAGCAATGCAAGACAATTATTTCACTCAATTAGATGTGACGTGGTGTCAGCATCGTGTTCTGATAAGACAAGCTGGCATAGAATTGTAAAGGCAAACCACAGTTACAAATAATGCAGAGCTTTGGTTAACTGGACTACAGCAGATAGTAATTTGCTCAAAACTATATACCTATCCTAATCTGAAATAAGAACTGCAAGGATATCTGCAGTTGTTCTTCTGATATTGCCATGTTAAATATCACTGATTTTTGTCACAGGAACCAAACCACTCCTGCTGCAAGAGCAGAACATTAATGCAGCGGACTACACAAAAAAAACCAAAAGTCTTCTCAGGAAGATAAATGACTAACAAAGAAGAGTGTTTTTGCCTATATACACAGACATAGCATGGGTACGTGTGTGGCAGGGGGGAGAGGGGAACACCCATCCTACGAAGAGTAGCTGCTTTTTCTTTTCCTAAAAAAGTTGGTCTATTGATTTATTTTCAAGAAAAATAACTTGAATCTCAGGGGAAGAAAAAGATTCTTCCTTTTAGGAGGATTTGCTGCATTGTCTGAAGACGTTTGACACTCACCTCCTGTTCTCCTTTTTGGCATAGAGAAGAACAATCAAGCCATAACACAGAGAAAATCATTTGTGCAGTTTGATTAGTTTCCACACCAGATGTTCCCACATATATTCACATCTCCCCAACTCTCTTTCTCTAGCCAAGAGTGTGCGCAGCTGGTAATTCTGTAGTCAACACCAAAGCTATTTAACAGAGCTATTAGCAGGGGGGTTTACATTATGGATCCCACCACTCTTCTCTGGGGGCCTGCTCCTGTTCCCATTCAAGTGAAGGCATCATCACACTCATTGTCTTCAGAGAGAGACAGAAAAGGTTGCTGGAAGAATTTTTACTACTCTGTTATATACCTGCACTTTCGCCTCTTCCAGCCTATGACTTCCATTTCATTTTCTTGCTGGTGCCATAAGGCACTGCAGCTGTTCACTGACCAGCTCTGAGTTTTCATTCTTTGTGAAGCAGATTCCAATGGCAAACAATTTTAAAAAGAATCGCAACAGATAAAAACTGTTGCTTGTTTGTTAGTTAAGTTTTAATGACCATAGATGTCAAGAAATGGCAACTACTAATGGCAAGTACATTGCATCTCATTAATGTACCAGTGACTGAATAAACCTCAAAGATGGACATGAGTGTTCCCAGATGAAAACAAGAGTCATGGGTTCAGGCAAATTCCCCCAGGGCAAGGACTGGCTGGAAAGCCAGTCCCCAGCTTTCAAATGGCCACATTACGAGAAATTCTAAATTCCTAAATCAGCTCCTGTTCATTTAAAAAAAAAAAAAATTCTTACTTTATATTGACAGAAATGCTGCCATAGCCTTGGAGCTTTGGGGTTTGTTCTAATTGCTCTGGTTGCAAGTGAGAGGTTTACTGTAAGATGCAGAAAGGAAAAATTTACTACCCCTTCATATCTTATTAAGAAGGAAATTATAAGGTTACGTACATTCACATTTCTAGGAACGCATTATCTGTGCAAATTTTGCAGCCAGTTTGTCTTCACAACTTCCGTGTCTTGTTGCAGAAGACACATATGTGGGATTCTTTCATGAAGGATTTATGCTTTCTTGATGCAAATTAAAGGTGATCTGAGGTGGAAACATGCTGGTGGAAGCATTGCAGTAACAGCTGGGAAGAAATCATCCTGTATACCCACAGTGCTGTCCATGGGGATTTTTTTGCCACTAGGTTCTCAGTGTGTGCATCTGAGGACCAGTCTTTTCTATGTGGATGATCACTTGGAAAATAACGTTAAAGACAACTGAAGGGCTCTGGTTATCACCCGAAAGCTGCTACTCTCCAAAAGGGACATTTTAAATGTTTAGGTGCCAGATCAGCTAGATTACCTTCGATAACTAAAAGCATAAATAAGGAACACTGCTTTTGGAAGGCAAGGGATTGCAGGAACTGGTCAGTAAGAAGTATGTGATTTGAGAAGAAGGAATGGTCTGTACCTACCCCTGAAGTCCCTGTAAAGAGACAAGATGCAGTACTGCACAATACCAACACAGTAAGACTGGGTGAGCGCTGACAACAGACTGTCAAAGGACAGCATAGCCTGGGCAGGTACTACTGTGAAGTAGGAAAGTACATAAAAATAGGACACACTGATAAAGTTAGTCAGAGGGGTCTGGGATATGCTCCCCTCAAGCAGCATAGGGAGGTGCAGAAAGGAAGATTAGCAAACCCAACGCTCTCACTCTGAAAGGGACAAGCGGATAAGCAGAAGATCTCTTCAGAACAAAGAGGGCGGTGGGCATCATATGGGTCTCCTCAAGCCTTAAAGGGAAGTTTTAGGTACAACTTGCTCAGATAATTAGACATAAGTGATCATACTGTTCATTGCTGGTTTGGACTTGAAACGTCGCAATGTTCAAACGCTCTCCTATGGTGACTGCTACTCCAGTATTGAAGTCTTGTGTAAAACCAGGCAGAAAATGAAAAGGACCCACAAAGTAAAGTAAAATAATCCATTGTTTTCTTTCTCCTTGTTGAATGAGGTGAAGAAGGGCAAAGCAGCATAGAATTAAAGGCAAATTACATGGCTAACAATGTCTGTATACTAATCATTGAAAGTAGAATTAACAGACACAGGCATCTGTATTTAGTGTGAGAAATCCCATTTCCTGAACCTTGCTGAGTTCTGCCGCTGACTTCAATGGAGCCACAATTTTATCCAGAAAACGTATCAAGTCAACCTCTGTGAGAAAATGGAGGCCTGCCAGTGTGTTAAGATGTGAGGAACACTGCATACCTCAGTCTTTAAATAAATAAATAAATAAATCTTTGCCATCATATTTTTTTCTCATAGGGAAATAAAATATATTTGCATCATACCAGCACAGTAGCTTATTCCCCTTCCTCAAGCTGATGCGAACTCCCACTCTTCTTGTCATAACAGAGAAAACACCTGGGCCTGTTTCAGCTGTATTAGTGGAACCTGATTTCTAAAGCTCCAAAGATGCAGATTTTGACATGGGATTCCCAAATGCATATGAATACTCTAAAATCTGGCTCCAGGTCCACTGGCAATGAAACAAGACACAGGATATTTTATCATGTTCCAAAACATTCTTGGGAGGTAACAAATGAAAGCAAAAATAAGATGAGCAGAATAGTAGGGTCTAGCAAAGCAAAGGACATCTTGCACAAGCTGAAACAGTGCAAGAAAATATCATTTGATCCCTTCCTCCCAGTAATCAGAAAGCTTTGTCATCACAAAGGCTTAGAGAGACTATATGGCAACCAAATGCTCCCACTCGCACCCCCTTCAGCAAGCTCATTTCAGCTGCAGTTATAAAACATGAACATAAAAAGAATTCAATGAACCCAGGAGAGAGCAGATGTTAATTATAACAAAATGGTATCAAAGCCAAACTGAAATTTGTTTTGGTTTGGTTTTGCATGATTAGTTCGGCAGCGCTCCCAAATAGCGTAAACTACAGGGCGTGCAAACCCTGACCGCTTGACGAAGATATATGTAGTCTTGCCCATCCTACGTAACCGAATGTCACCTACGTAGTTATTAGCAATTGCCCTTAAGCTAATGCATCATATGTCTTTTTGACAAGAGTAATGGCTGGGTTCTGACAAAGAATAATTGCCATTTCAATTGAAAATGTTAAAATCGAACCAAAATCAAACGTGAAATTATTAGTGAAAAATGTAGGAGAGATGACAGAAGTCATCTGGAATTATCAGTAGCTTGACTGAGCTTAATTTAGTTCTAATAAGCATTCAATGCAGTACAAGCCACAAAAGCAAATGGAAACAGTAGTTACAGCACTTTGAGAGTAGGGTGCCCTCAGAGCCCAAGGAGCTTCAATGCTAACCAGAGAACAGCAGTGCTCCTAGGGAGTTTCCATTCCCACCAAATTTAGGGCTTAATGGCCTAATTCTTCAGTTTTAAACTAATTTTAAACTGTCAAGTTATTGAAAACACTGAAGCTATACAGCGTACCAAAATGAGGAATAAGGCCATGTCCTCCAGGGCCAGCTGCTGTGCTCCTCCAGCACACCCTTTCTGGGAAGTAATGAAGAGGGCTGAACAGTAAGTACTGCAAATCTCTCCTTCCAAACCTCAGATTTTTGCAGTATGCCATTGTCTCACTTTCAGCAATTGAAATTAAGCTCTTGAAATATTCCAATCAATTACTTTTTGATTTACTGCCTTCCATGGCATTTTCCTCTTTCATTTATTGGTGCACTTGACTTGTATTTCCTACAGGGACATTGCGTGCTAGAATTATATGTCATTCTTTTAAAATGTCTCTTTCCTTCCAGTACAAGTTTAGGCTGTACCCTGTAGGGTGCCCCTGAACTACTCTCTTCTCTCCCCAGTCCTAGCAGAGATCTCTGCCTCTCCAGCTAGCAGTTTTCCCCACCACAGCGATGATTAGAATATTGATCAAAAGCTTCCCCTGAATCCTGTCTCTATAGGACTGCAATAAGCATAACAAGTTAACAGACTTAAACATCTTCCAGCATGCATTTATAACATAGTAGTGTCTGATTTCTTACATTCAAATGCACCAGTTGTAGTCCTTGTAGTCCTTGCATTCTACCCAGCCTTCAAAATACTCAGTCATTCAGGCCCATTGCTTTTCCATTGTTATTCACATAGAATATTTTTCTTGCACACACACAGCCCTCACCCCACCCCTCACAAATATTATGCTTTTCTTCAGCAACAGAATTCTCAAATTCTCTAAATCAATCCATTGCCAACATTATTATGAAGAGGGAGACCTTAAAAAAGAAAAAGCCTTTGGGATAGTAATCTCTTCACTACAAGTGTCTATTTTTCCCATGTATAAACATTGCAGAATATATCCTGAAGTCTGATGTTACTTGTTCTTAAAGTACTGGAAACTAATAAGGAAACCATGCCTACACTGTATTGATAATTCACAAGGCCAAAGAAAGAGACAGGGTGGGGATTTTCTGAAATTTTAATTAAACCTAAGAGAATCAATAAAACCATTTGTTTAGTTCTAGCACCTGCTTTTAGGCGGTATCTTCATGCTGCTGCTGCTTGTTTAGTTATATTAGAAATTACATGATCTGCTCAGCTGCAAAAAGACTATTGATTTGTATGTAAAACCAGGCAAAAGTACTGGCTGTTTACAAGGGATTCATAGTTACTGTGAACAGTGTCTGTAAACAGTCACCCGACTCCAGTGTAACATATCAGCATGCCTCAAAGGAAGCAAGCTAAACAAATCAACAGTTCATATAGCACACAGGAACCACTAAGCCACTGTCTTTGTCAGGTAAGAAACTTTCTAAGTCCGACAATATAAATAACACAAAAGAACACATGCTTTTCAACAACTCCTAAGAGGAAGATTAGGGAAGGGGAAATAAGAGGAAAATAAAAGAAATTTGATAAACATGATCACTTACGATTCAGGCAGCTTTCTGCTATATTGTTGTTTCTGTATACCTACTAGGAATTCTTGGGTGCATGCAGAGTTCTAAAAATATGAAAACACTTATCTATCTAGTAGCGACTGCCTACTAAGCAGTGAGCACTCACTGGTCCAAGGCACTCCAGGGAGCAGCACTCACTGGTCAAAAGTTTTTTGCCACTGAAAGAATAATAGCCTGCCCTTGCCCATTTCTGTCCATCCTAGAGGAAGGAAACACAGTCAATGCAAGTGGAATCTTTGTCACAGCCATTACCCTGGAGAGTTCATAACTTTTTCTCTATGGGGTTTAAACAGAGCGTCTTAGAATCCTTGTTGACCATTTCTGCAATATCCATAAATTACAAATTCCCACCAATATTTATTATGTCTTTAAAAGCGAACATTGTCTTGTCTGAGACTACAGTAACTGCAGTATCATAAAGAAATCCTGGTTCCATTCAAGTCAGCAAATTGCCTGAGCGCCTGTAGCTTTCAATTGTCAAGTTTCGAACTTCTGTTCACCTGGTTACTGCATCACACTTCTACGAATAGACCCACAGCTCTTTTGTACTGGTAACTGCATGTTTTTCATTTTAGTATGTTCCGATTGAGGTGTAAGCTTAATTTGAACCTCCTGACTTTGTTACATGTAGGACAGTTGTTGATCATCTTTTATTATTATGAAAGTAAATAGATGGAAGGTTGCTTTTTTTTAATCTATTTCGTAACACTAACATGTTTAGTAAGGACGACATTAGTTTCTCAGCCTCACGAATTCAAGAACAGAGAGACAGAGCAGTCTCTTTTCAGCTAACAGTGCTTTGTTGCCCTTTGGGTAAATTGTAACTGAATCCAACAAATGTGGAAATACTTGGGTTTCTTCTGCATTTACTGTTGGAATCGTAAACCCCAAGCAAGTAATACTAAACAGGGAGGAGGTGGCCACATTAATATGCTCCTCAAACCTTTTTTCAGCAGATTCTTCATCCTAGATAGTTTTGTCAAAAATGTCAGGCATCCAAATTCCAAAAAGCTGTTCTCAAAGCATTTCCTTTAATGGACAACAGAGCTGGGTAAAAGAAATAGATCTTGATTTTTGGTCTACTTTATTTCTGACACTCTAGGTTTACTGTAGCTTTTAGGCTCAGGCTTAGGAATGCTTAGCTCCCACTGCAGTAATTGAAGTTGAGGCCTCTGTGCAACCTTGGGCTTATGTCTTTAACCTCAGCTTTCATGCATGTGATACAAGGATGCTGACGTGTTCCTCCCTATGCACTGAAGATCAGTTTGGTTGAGATGCAGCTGGAATATAGTTTTCTGGACAGTTATTTTATGTGATTGCCAGAGAACTATGACTTACTCTAAGACATGTCCTCAGGCACCATCACTGCTAAAACTCATGCAGCTAAATAATTCTCAAGAGCACACATCTTGACTGATCCATATGGCTTCAGTTTGCACCAGTCTGTGTCCTTTCAACAATGAAAGGTCCACAGTTACAACTGAACTTATCCGTTCCAGTCAAGCTTGAGCTGCTTCTGAGGTTATTGCCTATATTCTACATCCCCCATGGTCTCTGCTTCAGCCATTTTTTTCATCTTAGAAGCTTAAAGAAAATATGATTCTAGTGTTATGCTAGAAAGTGTAATAGTGAATCCTGATAAGTAACCCAATTAAAAGTAACCCGATACAATTTAAAGGATATTTCCAGTTTAGAGTTTTCCCCCTCCTTATAACAAGCTATTTTGTTGCACAATCACAATAGATCACTGAAGTAGAAGAACTGTATGAAACATTTTGAAACAATGTAAACTCTCTGGAAAGTTCCATTACTCAGCAGAATGTTGTTAAAATCAGCGTTTGGTTCCCTCTAACAACAAACTTCCAGCCTTGCAAGAAGCCAAACCCAGAGTGTCCTATAAACTCTTATGTAAGAAAATGCCACCATTGAGTAGGTGATATGGTGATTCTATTTTGGGTTCTGTTCTTACCAAAACGTTCAATATAGAACATTAATATTTTTCCAAAGAAATAAATGAAAAATACAGTATCTGCAAGAAATGCTCACTTTCAAAAAAACAGAGAAAATGTTGATCGTACTTGATTAAGTGTGTGTTTTGCCACTGAATTTGCTACTACCTGTATTCCACAGGGTTTCTTATATTTAATATATATGCACCATGCTGTGTTACTGTGCTGGAAAGTGTTCCAAGCTGCTTTAATATGTATACTTCAACAAGTTGAAGTTAATGCTCTACTAAGCATTTTTCACACTGACTATATGAAAAAAAAAAGTTAAATGCTTCTTGCACTGGTAAGTTCAATAAGAAACCACTGCCCAAGGCAAGATACTCCTTGTGAAAACTTAACACAGGCTGGCAAAAGGCCTCTCTGGGTATTGCTTCCTAAAACAGCGATGAGGCGTTGACTGAAGTGTTCTTTTTGGTCATGTCATTAGAGGAGAGGGAGAGGAAGAAAGGAAAAAAAAAGCATAAGAAACCAGGGAAGCAATATACAGGCATGGAAGAAAGACACAAATGAGACTAAAAGGGGTGCAAGGGGAGGTTGAACAAAGTATTCACCAGAAACCTCGATCTCTGGAAAGAAAACGGATTCTTGGTCTGGAAAATGGAAAAATCTGTATACTCTTTGTAAGTATACTGGCTGTGACAATGAAATACATTATTTTTTTCCCCAATTTCTTCTCCTAAAAGCAGCAAGATTCTAAATACTGGCTAACTACGCAGACCACAATGAATATTCTGTATGCATTTCTGAATGCATACTATGTAACGCAATCTTATACAGATATAGCTGTAACTTCAGTGTCTAGATAATATAGTTTTTAGAATTTATTAAAAATTAACACATCATTAGAGCAAATCCTGACGTTTTGCAAGCTCTTTGAAGGCAGGGTGGAGCCACACAAGGACCCATTAACATCAGCTCCAAAAGAAGCAGCCACGATGACAAGAGGTTCAACCACCATGTCAAAGCTCAGGCTGATGCATAATGAACCATGTATATGCTCCAAAGACCAGTCACATTAACAGGTTCTGGATTTTTAACCCGGTTTCATTTTACGAATGCAGACAGGCCAAACTCCAATGACACAGGGAAGAACAGTGTCACATCGCATGCCAGTTGTTCTCCAGGCACATTCTGTTATGTCACAGGTTAATCATTGTCACTTCATGCAGCCACACATCACACGGTCTATTAATTATTACTTAATGTCACTACACTACTAAATAGTTTGATGAATTCTATCAGTAATTAGAACTGTTCATGCAGTGACATTCAAATAAAACTTTTCTCTTCACAGTGTCTTTCCTGATGAAGAGCCAGAAAGAGAAAATACCTAGGTTTATTAGTCTTACTGACTAGATGCATTTTCTTTAACTACAGCTGTTTTCTGTGCTTGTTGATTTATTTAACTGATAACTACAAAATAGTCATGACAATCCAAAAATTGAGACTAAATTCAGCTGTATGTAAGACAAACCATTGCATCTCATTTAGAACAGAGAGAAAGGATGCCATGCCAAAAGCTAACACTGTTATTTGTTATTAATCTAGAAGTCGTCAAACAAGAAAAAGATGCATTCAGACACCAGGTAGAATTAATCTTAGCACTAGTATTCAATCATCTGACGTTAAAAAAGATTGCAGTCATGCTGATAGCTTGTTTGCCACTCTCTCTTTTACGGACAAATTTTAGTATCATACTTTTGCAAATTCTGCATGAGAACTAAATGAACTGGTTTTGTGTTATAAAAATGTAGTTTCTGATGATTTGAGGGAAGGATGCTTGAAGCAAAGTTATCTCTTTCTCAGATCTTTCATTTTCCATCTGTTTGGTACCTGAGCCACCTTCCCTGTTAACCTTCCCTGAAATCAATGCATATTTAAGAAAAGTTTTGATTTTGACAACAGTACGTATGTTGCAGCAACAGTACGTTCTATCAAAAATAAACTTATAAACTGTAATAATGCTGTTTAGCTTATGCTTTCCACTGTGAACCAATTGTTAAGGCTGTGGTTTTACACCATTTTTACGCTACTGTGAGCTAAATATGAGCCAATTGCATCTCCTGAAGAAACTGTTTTAATTCATAAACATTCAAACTCTTCGCATATTTAGCAACTTGCTAGCTCTGTGTTGGATGTTCATCTTATTACCTTTCGTATATCTTTTCCTCTCTATGTTGGTATAACGCTTCTATGGGATTTTGGCAAACACCAGCAGTTGATTGAAGCACTGCACAGCTGAAAGGCAATTACAGAAAGGTAGTACAGCAGGAGCTCCAAAAGAACATGTGTTATGTATCTTGGGCATCTTTAACTATATATAAACTATCCCTGACATACGTTTAGCTAACCATATCTTAAAAACCTCCAGTGTTGGGGATTCCACAATTTTCCCAGACAATTTTGCACCTAGGTAGCGTGATCTTCAGAGAACTTCCCTAAAACTAAATCTCCTTGCTCCAGTTCAAACTTATTTTTTCTGGTACTACTTACACTGACTATGAAGAACAGTTCAGTCTCTTTTTAAGTTACATAAACCCTTTCACTTATTTGGACGCTATTACCACCACCCCCCTTTGCCTGTTCTGTAATTCAATTCAAACAACTCCAGTTTCTTCACGCTTCCTTGTTAGTCTCTTCAGGAATATTTTCAATGAGACTATATCTTATACAAAATTTAGTGCCCAAAGCTGGACAAAGTACTTCAGCTGAAGCCTTACCAGAAATTAACTAAATGATTACTTCATACTTTACAGATGATGGTCCCATTACTATACACCAAGACAGTATTTACCTTCTTCACAGTAAAACCCTGTTAACTTATATTCTGTCCATTGCTTGCTTTTACTTTTCTCCCCCAGTCCTTTAATACAGTACTGCTGCTTAGCCAGAAGTTGCCCAGCCTTAGCTGGCGTAGACAATTCTTTCCACCTGTAAATATAACTTCACAGATATTCTTCTTTAATTGCACCCTCTTTCCTAAATTACCAATTTATCAGTATCTGGGTGAGTTAAAAACCTATCTTCCAGCCCACTCCCAGCCCATGCTTGCATGACATCACCTGAAAATATTTTAAACATGTTTTCTAGACAAGAAAAAGTAGTGTTTGTCAAGAATTTGTTTGCTGGGGGAAGGTCACATTTGAAATGGACATCCCCGAGCACGGTATAAAACTTAACTCCCTATAGACGGACTGAGACCCTTAGAGATTTGCAAGTAAAGAATGTGCAAGCAGGGAACCATTGCTTTTGGAAGCTTGTTTTTTTTCTAAAGCCATGTGGCTCTTTGGGGTAGGCAAAAGAAATCACAGAATCACAGAATCGTATAGGTTGGAAAAGACCTTTAAGATCATCAAGTCCAACCATAAACCCAACACTACCAAGACCACCACCACACCATGTCCCTAAGCACCTCATCCAATCGTCTTTTAAATACCTCCAGGGATGGCGACTCAACCACTTCCCTGGGCAGCCTCTTCCAATGCTTGATAACCCTTTCAGTAAAGTAAAATTTCCTAATATCCAGTCTAAACCTCCCCTGGCGCAACTTGAGGCCATTTCCTCTTGTTCTATCACTTGTTACCTGGGAGAAGAGACCGACCCCCACCTCGCTACAACCTCCTTTCAGGTAGTTGTAGAGAGCGATAAGGTCTCCCCTCAGCCTCCTTTTCTCCAGGCTAAACAACCCCAGTTCCCTCAGCCGCTCCTCATCAGACTTGTGCTCCAGACCCTTCACCAGCTTCGTTGCCCTTCTCTGGACCCGCTCCAGCACCTCAATGTCTCTCTTGTAGTGAGGGGCCCAAAACTGAACACAGTATTCAAGGTGCAGCCTCACCAGTGCTGAGTACAGGGGCACGATCACTTCCCTAGTCCTGCTGGCCACGCTATTTTTGATACAAGCCAGGATGCCTTTGGCTTTCTTGGCCACCTGGGCACACTGCCAGCTCATATTCAGGCAGCTGTCAACCAGCACCCCCAGGTCCTTTTCTGCCAGGCAGCTTTCCAGCCACTCTTCCCCAAGCCTGTAGCGTTGCATGGGGTTGCTGTGGCCCAAGTGCAGGACCTTGCACTCAGCCTTGTTGAACCTCATACAATTGACCTCGGCCCATCGATCCAGTCTGTCCAGGTCCCTCTGCAGAGCCTTCCTCCCCTCAAGCAGATCAACACTCCCACACAACTTGGTGTCATCTGCAAACTTACTGAGGGTGCACTCAATCCCTTCGTCCAGATCATTGATAAAGATATTAAACAGGACTGGCCCCAACACAGAGCCCTGGGGAACACCACTGTGACCGGCCGCCAACTGGACTAAACTCCATTCACCACCACTCTTTGGGCCTGGCCATCCAGCCAGTTCTTAACCCAGCAAAGAGTACACCAGTCCAAGACATGAGCAGCCAGTTTCTCCAGGAGAATGCTGTGGGAAACAGTGTCTAAGGCTTTACTGAAGTCTAGATAGACAACATCCACAGCCTTTCCCTCATCCACTAGGCAGGTCACCTTGTCATAGAGGAGATCAGGTTGGTCAAGCAGGACCTGCCTTTCCTAAACCCATGCTGGCTGGGCTTGATCCCTTGGTTATCCTCTACATGCCGTGTGATGGCACTCGAGATGATCTGGTCCATCAGCTTCCCCGGTACCAAGGGCAGGCTGACAGGCCTGTAGTTCCCCGCGTCCTCCTTCTGGCCCTTCCTGAAGATGGGCGTCACATTTGCTAATCTCCAGTCAACTGGGACCTCCCCAGTTAGCCAGGACTGCTGGTAAATGATGGAAAGGGGCTTGGTGAGCACTTCTGCCAGTTCCTCCAGTACTCTCGGGTGGATCTCATCAGGCCCCATAGACTTGTGAGTACAGCAGGTCACTCACCATTTCCCCCTGGATTATAGGGGCTCCATTCTGGTCCCCGTCCCTACCTATATGTGATCATTATCAATAATAATGTGGTCAGAAATATTTTCAACAGAAATCTTTTGTATACCTATATGAATGTTTGATATATGAGTAGTATGCCCCAGAAGATATAAAATAAAAAGGGTTTTGTGTATCTGGTCTTATATAAATCTAAGGAGTTGTAATCAGACTCTGGTGACAGGAAGACTACTCCTGCATTTCCATGTTCAGGAGAATGCAGAAAAAGGGGTATGTTCCCCCAAAGTTGCAAAAGAATCAAAGTTGCAAATATTGAAAAGCTGTATCTAGATTTTGTTTAGATTGCTGGGGCTTGATTTTCCACAACTTACTATCTGGAAGAAGTCACAGCGATGTACTGATTTGGAGAGCAATCTGCCTTTTAATCTTCTAATTCCTGTCTTCACCTGATCCAACTGGATATGCTTACATTGCTACACAATTGTTAAAACAACAAATCTCTCTTTTTAAAATAAAATATGAATAGAAGACCTGCTGTTGCATCCTTTGCTTGGAATTGTTCTTGGGAATAGACCAGTTGATATAATAGGTAATGAAAGTCCCGTCCCGTCCTTCCCTCAACAATAAAAATTACCAAAACAAAAATCAGGCATGATTGCTTTCATGATCTGCCTGTATTTTTCTTCCATCCACGTTAATATTCCTGACGACTTACATACTTATGGGATTGGGCAGGTTGACTTGTACCACACCTCAGTTTAATTTTGTCTTTGGGGGGGAAGAGACTGAATGAAGACTAGCCTCCCTTTCAGTGTGTAGTACATTCAAGTGTTCTTTCAGCCAAAACACTCAAATTAGATGACACCAAAGAGTCACACCCAGAACATTACAGAACACACAGTTCCAGGGAATTTAATCTTTCACTCACCACAAACAAAAGGCAATCCAAGTTTAATGAAGCTATATTCAGAGATACATCAAATCAAGAGAATAAAACTGGCCTATAAATTCATCCAAGGCAAGTGTTCCCCTCTCTTACATTAAAACAAGAAGTTTTCTATACCATCCTTACAGCCATTCGGAGTCTATCTTAAGCAGTAGGGAAGCAAAGGAGAAAAAGCTCCCAAGCCACTGTGTTCACACTGTATTTAACTAACTGCCCTTTCTGAGATATCAACTTTAAATAGCACTTGACAGGAAGGGGAAAGGAAAACAAACTCAGGATTCAAAAAACAAAGTATCTGGGAGAAGAGGTAGGAAAGGTGTTTGTACATCACCTGGTAACTTAGTAGGGTGGGGGCCTCCTGGCACATCCCACATTATTAAGAGCTTACAAGCTACAGGGACACTGATTGTAAAACTACCAGAGAAAAAGGTTCCTTCAATTATACATATTTCTGTTAGTCTTACGCATGAGTAAGAATTATAATTGTAGGAACAATATTGCAACTCCTTGAGGAAACCTTTTAATTGCTTTGGGAAAAAATACAACTAATTGAAGACAGATTTATACAGTTATCTGGTAGGACTGGATCAAGTCCAAGGGTCCTTGATCCCTCTACCTCATTAGCAAAGTTTTTCCATACAGAAGCATTAGAGAATTTCTGCTTCCAGTCCAATGCTATCAATAGACATTTAATATTTTGGGCAATCATTCAGAAAAGTTATCACCCACCAGGTTGTTTCTAACACATATGGTATGGTATCAACTTTTTACTTCTTGTTCTCTGATCTTGTCTATTTCTGTTCTTCTTAAAGCCCCATATTACGCTATTAATATAAAAAAAACCCATTCTGAAAGAAGCAAACCAGCCTCATGCCCCTTGGCAAACAGCCACCTCCGAACCTGCCATTCGTTGGAACTATGTGTTTACTTAAGGTCAGATTGCAACATTTTAAAATGAACTCACATATTTTCTGAAAAGCACATTACCAGGTAAAAAACTGTAACCCAGAAAAAGTCACCAATAACTCAAACATTTCAGGAGGCTTATTAAATAAAGTCTAACTTTACAGTCATGTAAGCAGCAGAGATCCTTATAATGAATGGGCAGAATACACCACAGCAGATCAGGAATTATAAAACTAAATTAGAAACCCAAATCTCCTTTGCTATAAAAACAAACAGCTCTTTGTTCTTGAAAAGGAAGTTGCTAAGATAATGCAATGAATCACCCTTCTGCAGTCAATTTCTGATGCTTAATCCTTTCTATATTTCTATTAGCTAATTATACATGCATCATACATTTCAGCATTCTGTGAAAAAGTGGATATCATTAACATCTCATCTCACAGCTTTATGAAGTTAAAATTACTCAAAACTACCCTTCCTCCATATAGCGGACATCTAGGTAAGAGCTAAAATTCCACAGTACATTTCAAGAAAGGCTAGGGAATTTATTAACTTCTTTCTCTTAAATGAATACATTCCAAGATGCCAGTGATGACCCCACCTGAATTTGATGAGAACAGATACTACTGTGGCTTGCTAAAGCACCGTGCATTACATATACACTCTGCCTGTCATTTTACCTTTATGCTTGCTGTACTGGGTCTGGCCGAGATGGCGTTAACTTTCTTCATACCAGCTCTTACAATACAGTGTTTTAGATTGGCAACAAAAACACTGCTGACAACCCCCTGATGTTTTTAGCTATTGCTGAACAGCGTTGGAAAGCATCAAGGCCTTCTCTGTTACTTATTCTGTGCCCTCCCTGCCCACCCCCCACCTCCGAATAGAAGTTGGGAAGGGACACAACCAGGTAGATGACCCAAACTTCTTTGTCAGAGTAAACTCCATGTCATATAATGTCATGCTCAGCAATAAAACGGAGAGGAGTCAGTGCTTCCTCCATCACTCAAATGGAATAAGCAGTGCTCTCTGAACAGAAGAACTTGAATTTCAGACACAATAGTAATGTAAGGCTCTCAGCAGCCCAGTTTGTAGCAAAGAGACAAGAGTTAATTTACTGTAGTGTCAATACAGTTGGTGAGACTGTACGACCGTGCTAGTGCATAAATTATATCTGCCGTTGCAGCTCTTTTTCCAAAGTGTTGGCAACATTGATGGTGAAATAGAAACAAATATTTTTGCACTGAACATCAAAGTCAACAGAACAAAACCTGGGTCTGAGGCTGGGTATCGTGTATAAACAAGCCCCTCTTTTTTCTAGACAGCACCCCTCTCACCTTTATGAACTGCCAAAACCTTGGGAATTGCCCTTTTCCTTCACAGAGCATCTAGAGTTTGCCTGTGAGGCAAAGGAGAAAGGTATCCTGGTTGGCATAATTTTCATTGTTCAAGCTAGATTTTTTTTTTCAAGCTGAGATTTTCAAATAAGCTTCCAAGCCTTACAACTAGAAAGAATTATTCAGAACACAGTCACAAGTGGTTCTTATGCCCTGATTACAGTGCTTTCTCAATTTCTCACCCATCAGAGGACACACATCTCGCATATAAAGGGAAGGAGAATGTCTGTGACTAAGTGTGATATTGTTAACAAGAGAATTTAATTGAGAAACATTTTTGCATCTCACATTAGGTGTGACTCTTAGTTATGAGATATATTCATAGGTAACAGGAAAATTATGCCTTACATCTGTAGAGATGTGTAAATGCCTCATTAAGTTTAATAATTATCTGTTAGAAGGGCAGTTCCACAAGAAAATCTCTGCTACTGAAAAACAGAAGGGACGCAATGAAACAACATTGCAATTGTATCATCACTGACCTTGCTGAATTAATCACCTGTCCAGAAATATTTTTATAAACATATTAATAATGAATGTTATAGTGTAAAAAATGCATGAATGGATTACACCATGAAAAGGTTATCAAGTAGCCCATGAAATTAGACACAGACTATATTTTCAGATTTGAGCTCAATTCAACCTGAATTCGTATGTTAATTCACATATGACAGAGGGAGAAAGCAGAAGGTGGAAGAGAAAAGACATTGCTATGAAATATGACACATAAAAAGAAACTTTTTAAGAACAACTTTTTTTTTTTCCAATCAAAAAACTACAAGTATCATCTTTGACAGACAAAAATCAATAGTATATGATGTGATTCCACAGTGTTCTCTATAGCTAAAAAGAAACCCCAAAACAAAAACCCCCACCACCTTCCTGGATGTGGCAGAAGGCAAAGTATCCCAACAATAAAAAGCTCTCAAGGAAAGCTATACTATCCCATTTACATTGACAGCTCAGTTTTACAGCTAAACAAGGATTTTACAAATCTGGGAAACCAAAACAGAACATTATCAACGTTCGCTCACATGAGAAGGTGGTTAGACAAACGAAGCGCAGCCTTCATACTAGCCAACTACACATTTTGACACATACCATTAAACAAAAAATTAATCAGTTTATTATATTTAACATATTTACAAAATAGTACAAATTAAAGTACTGTAACTCCATTATTGCATGACAACAAAACCTCCATACCGGCAAAAAGCAGCACATGAAAGACACTCCAGAATATTTAGGAAGTCTTTGGTACTCAAAATATAGTTTAAGATGCAGCATTAACTCAATCAATACAGAGCATTAAGCACAGACAATGACATGTAGATTTATGCCACAAAAGTAAGTTTAGCTATGGCTTTCATTCTTCTCAAAGGCTGACTACTGGACTCAGGAACTGCTTAAAAGCTTTACAGCAACTTTAGGATGGACAGACTACTCAAAATGATTCTAAAACCAAGCTGTTGAAAATGACTGATGTATTTCTCCACTCGTATTGAATTAAACTGCCTCTTCTCAGAACTCTATGACAGCAAAGCACTAAACACTTCACAGGCCTAGAGCCTATTCCTCTACCCCTTGAGCAGGCAAAACTGTGAAAATCAACTTTGTCTACTTAAGGAACATAGGATCAGGCTCACAACAGACAATAAAACTGCATGGCAAAACATGATCAAAGATGGTATACCCTAGTCTACACTGCTGTACACATAATTTACAAAATATGTTTTATGCATAATCTACATATTTACAAATGCTCTCAATTGTTCCATCAAGTAATGTACTCAACACAATCACAGTTTACATAATTTTGAGGTAAATCCTTGAAAAGTTAGAGCATCAGCAGTTTCATCTGCAAGGCTGATTCTCACAAGTGGAGGATTTCTAATTAGAAGATCCTCTCTTTCACCTGGTCACACAGCAGTGTATGCTAGGTGTAGCAGATGGGTAAAATGGTTGCAGAGACGAAGGGGATTATTGTGAATCCTCTGCTGTGCTTGGTTCTTCCTGATGGCCAGAAAGAGGCCAGAAAGAAGCAAAGAACACTGGGGACAGCCAAAAAGAATCTGAAATATGTACTAGCAGATTCTGCTCTGTGGATGAACAGTGGATATTATGTGACTTGTAGAGTTGGAAAAACTGCAGTGTTAAATCGTGCAGTGTCTATGCACACTAATTGCAAGATGTCTGTGTGAAAAGAGGACAGGGAAAAGCAAAAGAGAGGATGTGAGACAGGATGAATTAACTTTCTTGATTGGTCAACATTACCCTAGAAATAAAATGCATTTAAGAGCTTTATTTTCTTAGAAGTTTTGAAGCCAGGTTAGACATTACCTAAATATTCGAAACTGCACATCTGAAGACATCACCCACATTTATTTTAGTTTATAGCTACAGCACTTCTGACCCTCCATAAATATATTAAAACACTGCCTCCCCAAGGGGTGGACACCACTTCACAAGGCCTGATGTTTCAAGCTAGCTAACCTAGACACGTTTTTCCTTGGGGATGTTCATAACACTGCAACACGACCACTCACTCATGGAACTGCCATTAACATCCCAGGGAACAAGAGAGGAAAGGGCACAGAGAAGTCTGCAAGCTCCCTTTGCATTACCTTATAAGAGCACACAAGGTGATAAAAACTCCTGTCTAACTAGGAAAAGACAGCTTAGAGTCGGAAGCATCAAAGTTCATCTGAATCAATCAAGAGGTTAAGATAAACAGTTTTGTTCTTGAGAAGTGACATCATCTTGCATTTGTATATTCTCCTACAGAATAGGTCTACAATATTTATTTAATGTTAATGCTGAAAATTGTAAAACTCATCTTGTCATTACTATCTTCACTTTTGTGAAGCGCACTTCACAAAAAGTTGCACTTTTATGGTCAGCTGTTTAAATGAAAAAACCTCACACAAAAAGACTTGGGATGACAAAGAAAGGATCCCACAATTCCACTTTGTGGATGCTTTTTCAAGCAATATGACATCACTACACCTTTTAAAAAATGTTATCTTTAAACAAATTGTTAGAAGATTTAGGCAGGACCTCAAAGTAGTCAGTTAACTAATTATATATGCATGAATGCTACTTACGTTTACTACATTCATATTTCCTTCAGAATGTTTTTGTGAGTGTAAAACTGTTTGTAAGGCGATAAGTAAAGTAGTTCAACGTTTCAAGACAAGTCTACTGGCTATACTTTATGCCCCCTGGAATGACTGAACTCTGTTTTCTGCATGCAGTGATAAGGAATAATAAGCCTTCATCTCCTTGTAACATCACAGATGTTAGCTAGAAGAAGAGAGACTTATTAAAGTCAGCCATAGCTAGTATTCACGGTGTAGTACAGGGTGAAATGAAAAGGAGCATAAAGAAATCTGTTTTCCAGAGATCTTCCAGGAAGGTGAGGGTTGGACTTTGTACTCATCCCCAGGGATGGCAAACTGGCAGGTTGTTTCTTGCACAGCTCTGGGCAAGGTAATAATCTGTCAGCACAAACTTCTGTATAAATCCCAACATTAAGACTGGAAGGTTCAGACAAACAAAAATGCTGCTGTTTAAATACTTAACAAGACCAATAACACTTTGAAGATATTAAATTTTTACAATCCCTGAAACTGCTGGCCAGCAGAGGAAAGTTTTTAATTCATTCGTCCTCTTCAACATAAGTTGATGGAAACCAGCCCACCTAAAAAGGGGAAAAGCAGAACAAAATAATACATGAGATGCACAGGGTTTTTTAAATGGCTGAATAGGCAAAACAAGGATGGGTCTGTTCAGTAAATATAAGAATAAGATTACAAAGATAAACTTGACTGACCTGCCACAGTTAGGTAAGTACCCTAAATAAAAGAATAACTTGCAGATATGACAACTTGGAGACTAAATCCACCCCCCCACCCCCCCCAAAAAACCTTTTGCCCAAATTGGAAGTCTAAGCATTCAGCAAAAAGTCTAGAAATGCCAAGAGCAGAAGTAGTTTTACTACAGGCAGGATGCTCCTATTTTTTGAATGAGCAGTTAAATATTTAACAGGCTTCAGTCAGGTCCAGGGAATCCTCTTACAAAGGAAATAGTGACTGATTTGATTGCATTACATGGAGTTAAATACCGTTGCCACCGACAGGAGTTTTAAATAAGACAGAAGTGGAAAGCAGAGTCCAGTGTTTTACACTTCATAAGTTATAATGCTATCTCCATTCTGAAATGAATGAAGTGTCAAATAAGGATTATATAAGACATACAGGGAAGCAATATCATATATTTCTCATTGTCTTATCTATTCGCTGTAGGTTTTTCACTCAGACTTCTTTATACCTAAGTCAATTTAACACTCATGAAAGACCTCAAAACCAAACCTAGAGCATGATTGGAAGGAGTAACTGCATAAACTTTGTTTTGGAGTACCTTGCCAAAATATCTCCAGAGGTGAGCTTATGATCTCACATCCAGGCTGTAAAAGCTATCAGAAAGAATGCTAGTATATAACAGGGCATCCTTTAGGATGTGGGTAGCTGCATTAGAATGAGATGCTCAGTTTTCTTCACATGTAAAATGTATATAGGATGACCACTCTTTCTTCTGCTTCCCTATTTCTTCTTTTCTAATTGGCCATTTCACTTTAAGATCATAACCAGGCTCATGTGCATTAAAAAAAAAAAAAAAAAAGTTCTCCAAATTGCATAAAGCAGTAAATCTGGACATCTACTTCAACCAGACTTGCAACTTTCATTTCCAGCTTCCAGCCGATCTGCTTTCTTCCACCCCGCATTCCTTGACCCTGAATCTCAGCCCTTGAGACATGGAAACAGCAGCCTCAAATACCTCTGACTAATCTGCATTAAAGAGCAGCATCGTAAGATTGAAACAATATAGTCTTTATAGGTCAAAACTGAAACTTTACTTCCATGCGAGTCTCGGAGTGCAGTGTAAACTGACTTTGTAAAAATCCCTGTTAAATATGTCACTTCCTATGAGCCACATTTTTAGAGATCAAAGAGCCAGCCTCCTACAAAAAGGTGGCTGATTCCATTGCATTGTAGTCTGGCAGAAAAGTGTGGAAATCATTTGGTGTTAAACTGCTAAACAGACTTCCACAGCACCAGTAAGCTGAGCTTTTGACCCCAAATACATGTGTGCAACACAGTTCAAGAAAGTTCAGCTGTAGCAGTACTATTAATCCTGGTTATTTTCCAACCATATAATCTTGCCCAAATATTCAACCTGGTAGGTCACATTAAATAACCAATTAATTTAGATGCTGGGAATGCTGCCTGGCAAGAGTTCTGCCTGGCTCCTATGAAACAGAGATGAGAACATGTTGTATCTTGTGAATTTAAATATAAAAAGAAGGTTTATGATGTAGGAACACACCTTATTTTTTTACAAAATCACTGCCAGTGAAGGCAGAAATGAGACAAAGAAAAAAAAAACAACCTTACCCTTCCATTTACTTCACCTCTCCACCAGCCATTCGCACTCATCTTTGTATAAATTTTTACAACATCCCCTTTCAATAAGGACAGTTCTCTCATGTCTCTTGCACAGAAGTCATACCTGGCTATGGCAATGCCTATCACCTTTGGGCTTAGCACTGAAATGAAACAGACATTGATATTATTAGGGTTTGTTAACTGAAGGCTACTAAAGCAATGTAAATAGCAGTACTGTAAAATATAAAACAATTATTTCACAACAACATACACTGGCATTAATTTTATGCAAATGTGAAAGCATCTGCACTACATAGATCAAGAAGGTTTAAACATAGGTGAATAGTGTAAAAGTTGAAGGGATTTTATGTGATTTTTTTAATAGTTCTTTTTATTTTTAGAAAAAAGTCAAACTAGATGAACCATAAATAAAATATTCCCCACCCCGAAATTGCTAAATACATTTGCAATTATTGTATTTTTGTGCTTCATAATAAAACTTGCTGCCAGTTACATGCATCAACATATTTTACAGGTCACTAGTTTCTTTCCAAAAGAATTATTAGCATTTACAGTTGATTTAACTTTAAACCTCTAATGAAGCAAAACAAACAGAATAAGGTGCTGTTCGTTCAAAAACAGCTCCCAAGTTAAATATTAATGCATTTAAAATTAGAAGCTAACATCGGCATGAGCAAAAAAAGTAAGGAGTTTCCACAGGAAATTTGTATGGATCATTTGTTACAATCTGCATGAACATTGGCTGACGTAAATCGACTGTTTTCAGGAGTTTATTCTGTAAATCACCAATGAATTTGTTCTACAAAACTTTTCATGAAGAAAAAAAATCCTTACAAATTTTCTCCTAAGTTTCAGTGAAATTAATACTTAAAAATTTTAAGCTATATCAGTATGTAAGCATTTTGCTAATACAAAGCCCAGACATTTTAAGCAATAAGAAGTTGTGAAATATTTTTAAAAAGCAAATGTGAAAAAAACCTCATTTCAAAAACCAACCCCCTCTCCCAAATAATTTTATAGGAAAATATGTTTTTAACCCTGATGTAGAATGTCCAAACTTGCAAAAGAAACCTGTGACTCTTCCAATGAGAGGCAAGTGGGCATGGCACCTAAGAGATAAGGCCTTTGATTTGAGCAGTTTAGAAAAAACATCTACTACGCTACTGCATTTCGTAGTAGGATTATTTGGCCAAAGCATTTTTTTTCCCCCCTCCATTAACGCCATTTTCTTTTGCAGTTGTTTTCCTGTGTAAGTCACTGTAGATAGGAATTTAGAAGCATAAGAAGCAAGCTTTCTACTGAAAAGATTTCAGAATTCATCATGTGATCAGGATGGATAATTTGATACATATGTACATATAATCACCTTTTTTTCCTCAGAACCCTTTCCAATTTCTTAGAAATTCAGAATCATCTTTAGGAAATACCATTAAGATTCTAGTTTTAGCAATGCCTTCAACAATGTAATACTGAAAGTTCATAGTTAGTTGCCTTTAATTTAAATCAGGAACACAAAACATGGCAAATGAGCTAGAAAATCTTGACAATTTCAGCTCTGCTTGTATTTAAGATTTCTTCTGACCCCACTGGGGACATTTCATAGAAACAGAGGCTTTTGCATAATAGTATTAAATATAAGAAAATCATTCTATATTCAAGTATTTTAGCTTACAGAGACAATACAAACAATTTACTTTAAAATAACAACAAATACTATGTTTAAATTATTATTAGATATACCACAAAACCAGAATGCCTAAAAAAACTGTTTTGGCAACAGATTATGCCCTCTTTTATATCATGCCATTAAAGTTTAGTCCAACATTTCAGGCTGCTTATGTAGAGTATGCTTATCAGATAATTGATACAGGATGTACAGGATGCCATATAAAAGAGAATCAGCATCTCAATGTATTGCTTATATTTACAATATGAAGATGTTGTAAAAATCTAGGTGATATATTAAGTATATTAAAATTCAAACATACTTTTTCCTCTCTAAGCAAGTCATATGTAGACACTACTTGTTTAGATCCTGACATGAATGTTATGTCCTATACCTTATCAGGATTTCAGTAATCAATTTTACAGGCAAAGAGCACATCATGGGCAGCAATTGTTTTATTAGCGAAAGAAAAAAAAAAAAAAAAAAACACAAAAATAGCGGTTATTGATTGTAAGGTCAGTAACCATTTATAGGTATGCAGCAATAACATTGGCAGATTTGGGGAAGCCTCACAGGATGGAAGGAGTGATTCAGGGGAGCATGTTATTATTTCACATTCTAGAAAGGAGATAAAGGGGCGAGGAAGAAGGTTACACGAGGCAAGGATGAACAACTTTGGGAAAAAAACAGAAGAAAAGAACTAAGGAGGGAAGAAATGCACGGAAGAATAATAAAGAGGGAAAATACTGAGGAAAATTAGGATAGAAAAAGAAAGAGGGGCAGATCTGGGGGAAACGAGGACTTCTAATTCTTTTTCAAGTTGTGAAGCCACAGAGGAAAAGGAGAAAGAAGCAAGAGAAATCAAACCCATATATCTCCAAAAGTCTTGAGGCAGAAAGTAGCAGAATTTAGATAAATTTAGACTCCAACATCCATATTTTTAAATAAAAGTGATGCTCATGATAAGAAATATATAAAAGGAAGCCAGATGAGTGATGGAATACAGGAAAATGACAGTGCTAATTTGGGAAAAAATATTAACCATATCTCTCTGGTGACACAGTCACAAAAACAACTTGAGTAGAGACTATCAGCCCTGAATTTCCAGTCAGAGCTGTCCCAGGAGAAATGAAACTTGAGGGAAGACAGTCAGCATGTGGAAAGGACATCTGTACAGATGGGAGAGAGAAGAAACACTGAATGAAGGAGAGAAAGAGGATAGCTACAGGGAGAATGAGGAAGGGGAGAGAGAATGGGATTAACAGCAGAGACTGATGGAAAGAAAGTGCCCAACAGGAGAATGTGAATGAGAAATTAAAGAGGGAAAAAAGAAAAAGCGAGGAAAAAAAAAAACCAGAAGCTATTGAGAAAGAAGTAATAAATAAACCTTGTGTATTAGGAGGGAGATACTCGGAGGATTAGCAGGAAATAGAGTGAGAAATCTGAGGGAGGTGAATAAAAGGTACAAGTGTGAATGAGTAAAATACTCATTGCAGAAGGAAGGAGCCTTTTCTTCTGCAAATAGGAGGAGAAGAAAAGACAGGGAACTACAGTCGGCTTTGATTCACACTGGAGTATGTTGGAAAAGTTTCTCGTTGACAGTGAGACAGATGTGCTGCAAATGAATTTTAATACTAGTTTGGGCCACTGACGAAGGAACTGGGGTGCAAACAAAAAAGGCTCCATGTGATCACAGCAGGCTGGTCTAGCTCATGTTTCTGCCTGTGCTTAAATTCCACAAGGGTCAATGTATCATTATAAAAGCTGTGAGTAGTTGTTTCTCTCTCCTTGTGGTACGGCCTCCTCGTAATTCTGCAGCCATATCCCCTAAGGGTTGCTCTTGTGTATTAGTTTCCCTGCTCCTTGAAGCAATATACATTTACTTGCACTGTTTAACGAAACCCCAGTTCTATTATACAAGCATGGGCAGAACCTCCAGTAGTACTCAGTAGTCAGCTTAACCCTTCTCCTGTGTTACCAACTTCCATATCAGCAAAACTAAGCCAGCTCTGAAGATCCTTTTGGAAAAAAATACATGTAATATCATGAAGTAAGTATTTGTTCATTTAATGTAAGTAAATTCTTTGGCTATTTTAAAAAAGCTAGTTTTACTAAGAACATATGAAGTAATGTAGCCTATCTCTCAGAATATGAAATCCCATTCAAACAGGTAGATAAGCTTAAATTAAGAATTATTAATCAATATTTTCCTTTAATATTTTGTACTTGTGTAAAGAAATACTTTACAGAGCATATTGTGATATGCAAGACACTGAATCCTTACTTACTGTTACAGTTACTTAAGAATTTTATGATACAGCAGTTTTCATAGGAAAAAAGGAATATAATTATAACTTGTTGAAAACATATATGGGAATATATGGGAACGTGTGATAAGCTTAAAGTAACCCTGAGTCTTGATTGCCTTTCTATCACTGTAGGTCACTTCACAATTTTGTTTTCATGGAACGGGTACCAGTTTCAGTAAGAATGGACTTTATGATCAAGTACTGTGCAGTTGAATGAAAGAGGTCATCTTCTATCCTCACCCAAAAGGATAGAAGCTCACAGTATTCACCTACAATAAAGGGCCAAAACTTAACTCCTTTCTGTTCTCTGATTCAAATGAGGTGAGTGCTTCAGACATTCCAGCTGAATGTTATGACCACAGGGTAAACAGCTATACCAGAATGGCTTTCTATTAATCTTTTCTACAGATGTGTCCCTTTAAATAAGTAAATGTCAACTGGAAGAGTGCCTTAAAGCTTGGATTCTCAGTCAATGTTGTGACTACTGAAAGGAAGTAAGAGTATCTGCCCCCCAAAGAATCTATATGTAAGGAGATGGAAATGGAAGAAACTTGAAATCCCTGGCATGAATCGAGGGAGGGCTCATCAGAGACACTCTCAGCACAAGTAAGCACACTAGCCATTCTACTACCGAGCTGCCACCTACACCCTTTTCCCCTCTAGAAACTATTGAAAGCCTCAGAGCACTAAGCAATTTGGATGACCTCTTTGGGGCAGGTGTAAAACATACTGCCTACTCAGATCTCCTGGTCAGATCTTGATTATGAACACATCTGCATTCATGCATGCTAGACACCTGCCTTTCCCTAGTGCAAAAGCCAGCCTCAATCCTGATTTGTATGACCTAGGCTAAGTCCTCCACCCTCTGTACACAGAGGTGTGTCATCGTAACGTGAGTGAACACTGCATTCTCAACAGTAGTAGCTCCTTCTATACGCTCCTCGAAGGCATTTACCTTCCTACTAGCAAAATTCTTCTTGAATTGTCCAGCGGTGCAGTTCACCTCTGAAAACTAGGTCTTAGAGACCTAGCAAGTCATAGCCATCCTGATGCACTAATTGAGATTACCACTGCTACTACTTTAAGCATTTTTATGCAGTCTCTTAGTTTAAAATGTTTGCATTTATTGAAGCCAGAGATGGTTAAATGAGAATAAAGAAAACAATATTTAGAAAACAGATGGTAAAATTAATTAACAATGTTAATGCAGAATTTAAAGAAAGCATTTTCTACAAAAAAACTACTGTATTCTAAGATGCTGCTGCAGTATGGTTTGCTGCAGGGATGGGACGAACATATTTATCTACAAGCCGTGAAATTTTCAGGTATGTGCATTTGAACAAATACATTAAAATACATATAGCTCATAGATGTCAACTACATAGCAAATTAATGGTGAATTAATAATTGATGGAATCTGCTGCAACTACTGAGCTTTGAAACACCTATTCAAACTGTTTATTGTAATATACACTTTTTCAAAAGTTTAAGAGTTTGGTTTTTGTTACACTCCAAGAATAACATGTAATAACTCAGGTTTTGGAGTCAGAGAAGAAATGAAGTATTAGATTCGTCCCTTCCCTCACTTGCTGCATACAGAAACAACAGAAGCAAATTTAGAAGAAATATAAAAGCAGTAAAGCAGTACCTGACCAGAAAGGAGTGGAGGAAGGGGGAACAAAGCTGTAGTCTGGAGGAGTTACAAAAGAAAACCCACAGAACAAAGAAGGGGCTTAGAGAAAGAAAGAGAAAAAGAGAAAAGCAAAAGAACATTGAAATATTGGCACAAGATTTAAATAATAGTATTTTAACTATATAATTCATTGATAATAAGGAAACTAAGGTTCCCTACTAAGGATGTCTGGAAGGAAATTGACTATAATAACTAGAAAATTTGGATCTATGATTCAATTTTTAACAATTGCATTTTTCAAAGAATAAAGCAGAAAGAAGACACCCATTCAGGGTTTAAAGAAGCAAATTAAAACTGCAGACTCTTGCAAATATTTTCAGATTTAACAGAATTTTTTTTCTTCTTTAATTTTGTGTGCCCCACTTCCTAACAATACAAAAGCAGGAACTCATGCATATGTAAGAATTCCTCTTGAGCCCAGGAAAACTAGTCACACACCCTTAATTAGGAATATAGTCTAAGTACCAGTTGAACTGGGATCTCATAATATATATGGGAAAAAGTATGCATTTTGCCCCGATAATCATTAACATCAACAGGAATTCCACAGCTAAACTACATTCTCTAAGGCCCAAACAGTATTGCTCACCTTTGCAGTTTTCCCTGACTTGAGAGAAAACCCTTGAGCAAGCAAAAAAGCTTAAGTTTGGCCTAGGCAGAACCAGCACATCATCCTAGTCCGTATAACAGCTTCCTCAGGTGAAAGGTTAGAGGTGCACTTGCTCTATTGCCAACAAACCTAGGCTCAGCATATTTTTAAATACAAAATTAGATGAAATGAACTAAAATCGCTTCAAATGGAACTACGGTTTGTTGACATGTTCTCACATTTTGTCCTTCTTTTGAAGAGGCAATGAAGATATATAGTGTACAAAATCTAATAAAGTTGGGATCTTTGCTCCCAGCTGTGATTTGGAAAGGGAAGTCCATCCTCAACTGGAAAAATGATAATGTAGCCTCTAAATTATGCCTAATAATATCTATAATTACTGACCAAGAGTGTTCCTTCAAAAAGTAGCAGGATTATATTCATCACATACAGCTGCTTCCCTGAATTTATTCTTGTGACTACACATGAAACAAAATCATTTTGCTTCAAAATGGTTATTTGCAGGAATGACGACTAGAACTATTTTATGCAAGGAATTAACAAAGAATCCATGATGGATGTAATGATACAGTTTTGTGCATCTTACCTGGATGACTATAGATATGTTTGTGACAATGAAACTACCAGCATAAATAAAATAAACAGGACCGATACTGTATTTTAATGTTCATACGCTATGGGTTATTTATTAACAAAAAAAACCCACAACATAAACCAACAGCAGTTTATATTAGTATCTCAAAGTAATACAAAAGAAACATACTCCAGACCTCTTGCACACTAGAAACTCCCTTCTGATCCTTCACAGTGATGATCCTTTCTCCACCTCTAATACTAAATGGATTATCTGAGAATGCATGAGGTTACCTGAGGAACTCCTTTATACTGGAGCTAGCAACCCCAGGTGACAGCTCTGTGTGGAAATACATTACACAAACCGAAAGGGCAACTTGACTGAAGTAGTGTGCCCATTCTTAAAGACAAATAACTGCCTTTATTTCTACAGAAGTACAATGATAGTGTGCAAAAGTAGCGTGCAGGAATAAAGACAGGTTAGGTCCTATATAGGGGGTGGCTTGTCCTTTCCTGTCCATACATTATCTTAATTTTTTGAGAATTTTTCTGTCGAATATAACTGGAGGTTTGGTTTTACATGTGAAATTCTGGACAACTAAGGCTACGCGGACAAGGAAATCCCACTAGATTTCACAGCTAACTAGTCTATTTTCAAACATCACTGATAAGGGTTTTGGTGTTGGCTTTTAAGGAGAAAGGCTGGTTTCTTTTGTTTCCTTAAGGGTTGGGGTTACACTTGTTTTATTTTACTTTATTAACTGATACTTTTACACAGTTAATGCATTAAGTAGTAGAATGATGTGATATAACTAGTTAATGCACCTACTCCTAGTCTAGAGGTGATGAAAAACAGTCACTCAAATAGTATTTGGCTTCGTGATTTAGGTTACATAAAAATTTAAATTTCATAAAGACTCAATTTCTCAATATGATTGTGCTCTGCATCAGCAGATTGGAACAAAGTGCTGAAAACTATTCTGTAGAAGAATGTCAACTTTTCTTCCATTTTTGCCTTTATTTCATTAAATGGTCGATCACCCCTCTAATCTAATGTAAGAATTAGTATTTTTCTGTGTAGCAAAACAAAATTTGATCATACTATGACTAGAAAAGCCTAGGATTGGAAAATTAAGAAGAACAAACTATTTCCCCAAAAATCTTCCTAATTAACTTGAATTTCTATATTGAGAAAAGTAAATGTCTGGCAGCTTTTACAACCACATTAAAAATGTACAATAAATATCAGAACAGACTGAGTGACTTCTGCAAGACCAGGAGACTAAAAAACAAAGTTCTAATTCAAGTGGGAAGCCAAATTAACTATCTCCATAAAATGAAGATTTTTGTTCTAAAAATCTAGTAGATGCTGAAGGGAGAATCAAATTCCCTGAAAATTTAAGAAGTTACAAGGTGATTTATTATGATTCATACCAGAAATTACAAGAAGCGGAAATCCAACTTGATTTTCTTTCCTTCCATGGGTAAATGAAAACATGACAATTACAAAAAAATGAGTATAATCCTTTCTCACATTGTTCTAGAAAGTGAAGTTAATTTGGTATTGCCATTCAATTTCACAGCAGCTCAAAGACTTTGGCAGCAGAAAATGATACAACTCTGTTAAAGTCCACAGTGGTTCAACTCATGTTTCTTAGAGATACTTTTCCCACTTATTGTCAATTATATATGCTAAAGACCAGCTGTTTTGAATAAGCTGATGCCTTTTCAAAAGGTGGACTCATTGAAAAATCCAGATACAGCTATGTGAAAAGTATAGTGCAAAATACTGAGTTGAAACCCAAAACCTCCTTAAAATCAGCTTCAAACTGCCAAAGTCCGTTGCATTCACTAGCTTCAGCCCTGTGCTTGTTAAAATATGGTGAATGTGACACTGAGTCGTTGCACGACTGAAAAAAAATGGGAAAGTGCCCCTCTCTCTCTTCAGCTGACTTGTCTGGCTTCCTTTCAACAACTGTTTTTCTTGAACTCAGATTAAGTGGAAAGAGGTCAAAAAAACAGCTGTGTGGCGGTTCTCACTGAGGGCTGTGAAGTGAACTCAATGTTCAGCCGCTGCCCTGTGACTTATTTTCTTCCTCTACTAAACAAAACTGCACCCTAAAGTTTACCAACTTCTTTCCAAATTCAGCCCAGCAGGGTTCACACAGCCTAGACATATAGTTATTCTAACATTAACTTGGTAAAAACTGACAGGATAGCTTTAAAACTGAGCAGTGTGACCCATAGATGGGCTCTTAATCATGGAAGTTTTGCTTAAAAAAACCCCAAACAAACAAACAAAAACCACAACCTCCACACTCATGGGGACATGCTAACACTTTAAAAGAAAACTGTCAAATCCATTAAATGACAGTGTCATCCAGAGTCAGTCTAGGTAGGCTAGCAGAATTGTGGAAATCTATTAGATTTTCTATGAGGAGTCTGAGAATTGAGGTTTTTTTATCAGTTTGGCCTAAGACAAAACCTGCCAGTTCCCACCAGCATAGTTTGTAACATTAAATGGCTGATATTTACTGTAGCGGACATGCACTTTCTCATCCCCTTGACTAAACTGAGAGCATCCCACACTCATTTCTCTTGCTCTTCCATATACTGCCTGAGATCTTGTTAAAGGAGATGTTTTCTTTTGTATGTGGACTGAAGGTAATGAGCATGTACCATAAGTCTTGTATCCCGTGAAGCATGAAATGATTGAACGTATGCTCTTGCAGACTAATAAGTTGGTGGACAGTGTAAGATACATTCTAACTGGCCGAAGAAAGGAAAGAAAACAAATTGGTTCTGCTCACAGTCAATAATAACCAAAACAAATGCAAAGTAAATTAAGCAACAATTAATGCACTGAACAATTAAAGCCTCAAAGCTGTGAGGAGGCAAGGGATGAAGAAAGCACAAGAGATGACAAAAGGAAGAGAGACGCAAAGGGAGATCACAAGCTAAAGGGAGAAGAAAGGACAGGACAGATAAATTCACCAAGAATGGATATGTATTGAGATACAGCATAGCAGGGAGACAACTGACAGAAGTCCTGGAAAGCAGTGAAAGAAAACAGAAATGGAAGGAGTAAAGAGGAATTGGGAGATAGAGACAGAGTAAATGAAATGCACAGACACACAGTGGTTTCTTACAATCATCGGTCCTAAATTATCTCCACTTTAATTAAGAGAGGAAGAAAGTCTCCAGAGTTATAGAAATGTTATGGAACAGAGGCAAGCAAGTCAACAAAAGCTCCTCATCACAACAAAAGCTCCTCATCAGCTTCCTCATCACAAAGACTAGACTGGACTCTATGGTCTTTCACAGCAGTCTTCATATTGTTAAAATCCCCATCAATTTTTATTCTCCTCTTATTATCTGTTGCAGTACAAAATACAGCTATTGTCTGCAGAACTGCAAATCTAATCCTTGCTCTTTCACAGAAACATTATATACTTTCCAGAGGCCAGCCATGTGGTAGTTTTTACCATTAACATAGAACTTGTATATGTCCTAAAAATCATGCTAACTTCCACTTAAATTGTAACAGGTTAAATAAAGGATACCACATGCATTGTAGGTCTTCTCAGTTTAGAAATAAACTGCAAAACTTTTTAACTGCTATTTACATTGTACAGTAGTTCAGTAACTTTCAGAAGCTGAGAGGCCTGGAATAAACATTTAAGGTTAAAAGGCAGGCATAAAAATAATGATGATACAGTAAATCTAATGGTTTTTTTGAGAAATTTATGTGGTATTACTGAGATGCTACTTCATATGGCTACACTACGAGACTGATTTATTTAAATCCCTTTTTAAGGATTAGAAATTGTCACAGATATTATTAACACTTGTATCTGCGTGTATGTCTGAAAAAACTAGGCAGGATGCAGTTTAATCTCTCACCAGCATGCCTAATAGATTTTTGAATATCAGGGAGATTTTAAGTTTGGCACCAAGACAAACTTGCTAGACATGTTTATAAACCTCCTGGCAGATCTGAATCTGCTTAGCTTCAAAAAATCCTAGCTAAAAGCATTACCATATTAATTGGTTATATGTCAAAAATGGAAAAAAAAGATGTTCAAAGTACCTTGTCCTTGTAGCATTTATATGACAGAAAATTATATACAAAAATTTATAATACTCACAATTGCCACCTGTTCTGTTACTCCTTTGGCCCACTGAGTTTTCAGATTCTTTGTATGGAAATTGAAGAGTAGTATCCAAACTTCGAAAGCCTTCTTTGAGGGAGTGGTGCTTATAGTATTCTACAAGTTCCTTTCAGCAAGGAAAAATACTATGTCATTAGAAATTGAAATCACATCCTTTTCAACATTCTGGTGTACAGTCAATGACAGTTTCGTCATACAAGTAGCCTTATTTTATAATACAACATCCCACAGTACATATTTATTTTTAAAAAATCAAGTATCCTAAATATTGACCGCTTTTACACTTCCACTTAACTGATTTTTGGGTTTTGTTGGGGTTTTTTTAAAGTAAAAGCTTACTGTCAGAGTCAACGCTTACTGCTCCTTTGAGCCAGGCTGAACATGTATTTGCTTTTCTGAAATCAGGCAGAAGGCAAGGTCAGCTGATTGTTAACTATGTAATGGTAACTGTCCTTGTTTTCTCAAATTTCTTTTGCAATGATAAGTGATGTTTATCCACAAATGTATTTGTAAGTACACAGATCCAAAATAAAGCATAAGGCTTGCATATAAGCATAGAAGTCAAGAGCAACTTAATGAGCAGACACACGGACCATGTAAACCTTTCAAGGCTCTGCCGTTAAAATTTGTGAGGGGTTTTTTTGGGTTTTTTTTTTTTTCAGATATTGCAAACTGACTCAAGAATCTAGCATTTCACATTCTCCTCAGGCCCAATCCAAAAATTTGTCTGGGTGTGTGTATATATGTGTGCATATATATAAACATACATATGCACGCACATATACACACACAGACAAATGTTATATATACACTCACAAATTTTCTATATATGCACACACACATATATACATGAAAATACAAAAAACTGTCTCAAACAGTTTATGTAACCAAGGAGATAAGTTACTTTAGCTTCTATTATAAAGAAGGCAACACCCATCAAAATACTGACAGCTCATGTTATTCCTTTGCGATCTTCAACCCCTGCCATTGTCTTTTATATTTGAATTAGTCCTAATAATGTCAATATCACACAGTTTGTACACAGAGCCTAGAATAAGATTAAAAGTGACCAGACAATTCAAAGCAAACATATTTCATTTGATTAATGATACTTTAACGGTGGGGTTTCATTCTTCAGAAGTGCAAGCAAAAAGCAACGTATTTACTGTAAACCCTTCACTCCCACCAGTAACTCAGTCATTCCATTCTACTAACTTACATTTAGATTTCCAAAATCAAAAGTTGACCAAGCCAAGCTTAGGGCAAAATAAGGAAATAGTACTGTGTTAATCATTTCCTTCTAGTTAAAAAAAAAAATTTAACAAAATTATTAGCCTACAACAGCCTACATCAGCAATATATTAATTCCAGCCAAAGAAAATGATCTTTTAGTGCGTGAATATTATTTATTATAATTATCAAATTATTTAGTCCAAGATCTAGTGCATAAACCATAAATTCTTGATAAGAGTCTGAAGACTATCTTCTGAACTGAACTCTGGAGCACTTCACTCCCCCTGCTGTAGGCTGCTGCATGTCTCTGAAACTGCTTCTAAGGCAGAGTCCAAAGCTAAGTAAAATCTACACCTGCTTTTAACAGTTCATAATCACAGACCTGCCAGGCACTCTAAGTAAGCAGAAAGGCCAGGAGAATACGAACTGTTTGGGCTTTGCTGTCCGATATCAGCACAGCACGCAAGCTACAGTGTCAGCAACCAAATTTTCTGTCACATGTCACCACCAAGTACCCAGACATTCAAATTACCAAGGCAACAGAGAGAATGATTTGTAAGTAAGGAGCATTCAAAGTAGGATTTCTGGATAAATGCAAAAATTATTAGTATGAAACTTTTGTTACCTTTTTGCACCACATAAGTCTAAGAATTATGCTGTTTGGTAAAGATAGTAAGAATTTCAAGTGGACAGATTTTATTTGTTGGCAAAATAAGTAAAATGGTTCCAAACTGAGAAAAAATTTACTCTGGGACACAAAGATTCAGTTGCTTTTAAAAGCTTAGTTTTTAATACCATTCTTCCATGAAAAGAGCCGACAAACAATTGGCCTCTAAAACATTCATTGCACAAATCTCAGTAGCAAGCTTACAAACAGGTAAGTAAGGTAAGTAGCTCTTGCCAGCATGGATGGGGCTCCTCAGGAGTCTGTCACATTACCATGATTCACAGCAGCAGAAGACCCGACCTTTCACTGCACCTTGGCCTCCTTTACACACTCAGTTCATTTTAATTACTCTCGTGAAAGTTTCTCAAATGTACTATGAAAACTATGTACAAGAGCTGTTCTACTTTTGTTAGCTCCGTAGTACAGAACACTGTGTCACTGCAGATCACTACTTCAGGTTTCCATGGCTGCTGGCTTTGTCTCTCTTCTGCTCCTAGTTCTACTCGGACTACTTTTGTTCCTCTCTTCTTCCAGAACTGCTACTTTCTCTCTTGCATCTACCCAGAACAAAGCAGTTGTTCCACAGCATATGCAAACAGTACTTACACTATCACTTGTCTATTTAACTTTCAAGGGCAGACTTCATAACACCCTAAAACTGAGTTATGAAATTACTTTTTCATAATTGAATGTCAGCAAGGTTAAATTGGTAGCGATGAGGCCTTTATACTAGAAATTTCTTTTGTCCTCTGAATTGACACAATGCATACTCTTGTTATCCAAGTTTGTGTCCTGTACTTATATCTCTGATCTTTCAGCTCTATTTTGAAACCTACATCAGTGCATTAAACTGCATCATTGCCATAAGACGACATCTGGCAGCACGCGACTCCAGCTCACACGCTTTGCCAGGATCCTGAGAGTACTCATATGTTCTCATCAGTTTCCAGTGAATCATTTGTAGTGTTTGCAGACTAAGCAGCCACCTCCTTCATGCATTTGAGGAACGCCGTTATTTCTGTTGCTACCAATGATAAGATCTCAGGGTCCCCTGCCCTAACACTAAACGCTTCACTGGTTTTTAAGTGTCAAATGAAGACATTAGGGTGCAGAAACAGCTTGGTGCATTCCTCATCAGGAAATTTATGTCCTGCCCATTCTAATGAGCACTTATTTCAATTAGGGTCAGGCAAAGCATAGATTTCTACTTGATTTTTTACCACTTGTAGGATGTTCTTGGCTTACAGAGTATCAGTGGTTAAATTAAAATAATTTCTAAGCTTTCTGGTTTTAAAGCTTCTCTCCCTACTCTTGTTTTGCATTGTCCTTCATTTTTATTTATCGTTTTAGAGTACTTGGATATGCATGCAGGAAGGCTGCAGCATAAGTTTTAATCCAATTGATTGCACTAAATATAATATATTGAACAGCCTTCCTTTAACAATGCATCAGAAAATGCTCAAGCAGTAAAATTCTACAAATGCACTAAGGTAATTTATTCAGACACCTTGTATTTATGAGTCTTGTCTGAGCAAAATGAGCTGTCAAGAAATTCTTCCAAATTAAAGTTCAAAAAAAGGAATTTCTTCCCAGTACAAGATGACGCTGACATAATATTGAAAACACACTGATCTGGGCAGTTATAACACCAAACTCTTATTTGTGGGGATGAACTACGCCTATAGTTGGAGTGAAAGTTAATGACAGCACCTATGTTTTCTGTGTTATTACTATAGTTTGGCAGTGAGTGGTTTGCTGCCACAGAGTATAAGTTTGAAGTAGCCACACAGTTGCTTTAATTTAGCCTAGTCAATACTGACTCCAGATGACTATTATTCCAACAAGGATTTCTGAGCTATTAGCAGTTTAGACAGCCCCATTCCCTAGCTGCACTTCTTTCCCTGGTGCACCAGGACCAGGAAGATCAGCCCCTCCCAAGTTTTTCCAGGCTCTCTGACACAGCCGCACCTTGTATCTTTCTCCCTCTGAACTTACACATCAATAGGCATCGTTATGTTCAGCAGTGTACGTGTACGTGTGCTGGGAAGGAACCTTCACCTAGCTACTTTTAGGGATCATTACTATATAGAGAAAGATTTCCAAAGACATCAAATTCTCCTTTCAAAATTCAGCCTAACTCTATAGTGGGCTGATGCACGGGATTCAAATTCCTCTTCTCTCCCACATTGCTGCGAGGGACACAGTCCAGTCCTAAATATAAATATGTAGTTTTAAGCACATACTACCAACACGTAGAGAATAAACCATAAATATAAAAAATTATCCTATTAGCAGGTATGGACACAATTCAAATCTCTCACTCTCACAGCCTTCTGTAATTTCACAAACCAAAGTAGCTCTAACAGCAACAGCTACATAGCAAATTGCACATTGTTAAAAACCTAATCGATGCTTACCATTAAATTTTTAAATTTTCTATTTTCTGCAATATGGAAAAAGCCATCTCTTGTTAAAATCTTGATGTGTTTCACTTCGTTATTGTACCTGTAGGCAATGAATAACTTATGAATATAAATGTGTTTTTAATCAGACACAATCAATAATTACCTGAGGGCATGCCCCAGTAACACCACACAAATAAATTCTTAGGACAAAATGTATATCTGTGCCAAAACAAAGTTGACATCTAATTAACAAATATATTTATTAAAGTACAGCCAAAGAGGTAATCTGTATTCAGAAAAAAAGTCACAACTAACTGCTCATTCTAATTGGGGATTCCCATATATTTCTTACTTTTATATTCATGTTGATATACAACATGAAAGCAAACAAGACCCTCACAATAATTTGCATCCACAGAATTTATGAACCCACATTTTACTGAAATATCTGAGATGCAAAGGGCTTCAACAAGTTCTCACTGCAGTCAATGAAACATTCTTATTCACTTCAGAGAAGCAGATCACATCACACTCCAAACACTTGCTCACTGTACTGGTTTTGGCTGGGATGGCGTTAATTTTCTTCCTAGTAGCTGGTATAGTGCTGTGTTTTGGATTTAGGATGAGAATAATGTTGATAACACGCTGAGGTTTTAGTTGTCACTAAGCAGTGCTTATACTAAGTCAAGGACTTTTCAGCTTCCCGTGCTCTGCCAGGTGCACAAGAAGCTGGGAGGGGACACAGCCAGGACAGCTGACCCCAGCTGGCCAAAGGGCTATTCCATACCATATGATGTCATGCTCAGTATATAAACTGGGGGGAGTTGGACAGGGGGCAGTGATCGCTGCTTGGGGACTGGCTGGGTGTCAGTCAGCAGGTGGTGAGCAACTGCATTGTGCATCACTTGTTTTGTATATTCTTTTATCATTATTATTATTTTCTCTTCCTTTCTGTCCTATTAAACTGTCTGTATTTCAACCCACAGGTGTTACTTTTTTTTTTACCGCCGATTCTCTTCCCCCATCCCACCAGGGGGCAGGGAAGGCGAGCAAGCAGCTGTGTGGTGCTTAGCTGCCGACTGGGGTTAAACCACAACAGTCATTTTTGGATGAGTTTTCTCGCTTTTTGGAGAATGCGCTGGTTTGGGCTGGGATAGAGTTAATTTTCTTCATAGTAGCTAGTATAGGGCTATGTTTCGGACTTGTGCTGGAAACCGTGTTGATAACACAGGGATGTTTCTGTTATTGCTGAGCAATGCTTATACAGAGTCAAGGCCTTTTCTGCTTCTCACACCACCCCACCAGCAAGTAGGCTGGGGGTGCACAAGAAGCTGGGAGGGGACACAGCTGGGACAAATGATCCCAACTGACCAAAGGGCTATTCCATACCATACGACATCATGCTCAGTATATAAAGCTGGGGGAAGAAGAAGGAAGGGGGGGACATTCAGAGTGATGGCCAAGTAACCATTACACATGATGGAGCCCTGCTTTCCTAGAGATGGCTGAACACCTGCCTGCTGGTGGGAAGTGGTAAATGAATTCCTTGTTTTGCTTTGTTTGCGTGCATGGCTTTTGCTTTACCTATTAAACTGTCTTTATCTCAAGCCACAAGTTTTCTCACTTTTGCTCTTCTGATTCTCTCCCCCATCCCAGCACAGGGGAGTGAGCGAGTGGCTGTGTGGTGCTTAGTTGCCAGCTGGGGTTAAACCATGACACTTACTCTTACCCAATATACCAGACCATCATTTTTGTAGACTCATTTGCTACATCAGCATCATAAAACCATTGCTACCTTCCTACTATAAATCCTGGGTATTTTTTGTTGACAACTTCAGTTTTCCTATATTGACTCTCTTCCAGGCTGTGTATGATTATATAAATTCAAACAGGTTTTTATTTTCCTTAATTATTTCAAATATTATCTAAACATAAATGAGAACAGGAAAACTTTCTGTAGGAGATCTTATTCCACTTACTTAATACTAATTGCGTATTCTCCCGACTCTTTGGTCCTGTGCCGCACCAGGTAAGTGCTATTTACTCTGTTAATAAGTTCACTCTCTGCTTGCAGTCTTTCCATTGCTCCTGCAAACCTGTAACAGAGAACAATAAAAATTGCCTATGATTTTTTCAAAGCTACAAAAAAAGGTCTATCAAATACGCAATGCAGAGTCCCAATATTCTGCATATGATGGGGACCTAAAAATACATCAGTTGCAACTGAATACCACTTCCAGATCTTTGAATAAAGAGTAAAGCATGAAAAAACTCTGCATAGGGGAGCGAGGAACAGTTTACTTTTCTCAATTAGAAAAGTACTTGTGCACATGTTGAATACAATGCCTGTTAAGGAAAGTACTCGAGCCTGAGCATTAGCTAAATGACTACTGGCTTGAATAGCTCATAAAACCAAATGTTTTACTGAATCATGTGTTGCAAATGAAACAATAAAACAGTGGTCCAGAACCTTTGAACCTCCCTGAGTTCTAGTGGGATTTATCTTAACAGAGTGGAGAATCAGCCACCAGTAGTAGATTAGGTCAAAAAAAGTCCTATACAAAAATTTGGTATTTATACAAACACACTATTTTATTTGGTTTTGTAATTATTCATAACTTCTAAAGGCTAAAGCATAATGGGTAAACTAAACATCCACAAGCAAAAAAAATATTTCAGCCTAATATGGACAAATTTGAAACAGCTGATGCTAAGAGTTGAAAGCCAAGACAAATAAGTCACCAATTCTGCAGCCTGACTGCATAAGCAGATTTGCACCCTTGCTCTGCCTTGCTGGTTTGGGTGGGACTTCATGAGAGGCTGTCAGCAGATATTTATTTGTAAAACTAGAGGTTAAACTGTTAATTGAGGAGAGGGAAGTGACCTAGCTTCCAGGCAAATTATGCTTATTTTACCATTTTAGAAAGCAGTCTAAAGACAGTCAACATCACAGACCACTACTATGTAAAATTTCATACTAATATATCACTACCAGTTAGAAGGGAGCTTTAAATAAAAAATAGTTACTCTATGAAACACACCAGGGAACATGCATTTTGAAGTTTATCACAAAATACATGACTTTTTACAGCAAGTTTCAGGCTAAAGTCATTTTTCAGTTAAGTATTAAAAATCCCTAGAAGATAAAGACTGACCCCAATGATATGCTTTCTTCTAACAAAATTATAAATAGAGCAAATGTTAGAATTTAATTTAAAATACCAATTTTAAATATTAAACATGCTATTTGGCTTGTTATGAAAAAAATATGTATTTGTTTACTTCACTTTTGGCAAACTAGAGGAAATCAGAACTCACGTCTAAATGACAAAGTATAAAACCAGTGAAAGAACACAAGTGATGATTATTCTGTTCTCTCAGAATCACCATGTCTTTTCCAGAAGTGAGCTGAATTCCGGTAGAGTTCAGACACTACATAAGCCCCAGGCCAGCAGTGGTTGTAGTTTTGATACATTGTTCCTTTTATATCTCTACAGTCTTTTTTTTTTTTTTTTTCCCTTAAAGGAAATGCAGAATTATTCACAAGACAAGATGTATTTAACATTATTCCTTCTCTTTATTCACTTAGCATATAAGATCTATTTGCACACTTCATATTATACTCATCTCTATTTCAGACCTCTGGGACTAAGGCTGCACTGCTACAGACTTGTAAACAAAACGTCAAAATCATTAAGCACTTTATTACATCAGAAATGCTTTTAGGCAATGCATGGTGTTGCTTTCCCAAACCATTACACAATGCCTTCTTCAGAAGCCTAGAAAGGTTAAACCAATATAAATTAAATTGTAATAAACACAGTTGTCTTTCTATGACTGCTTCTTTCAAAGAGATTCCTGTAAGACTAGACAGGGACTCACCACAGCTGTGAAGAGTAGTCTACTGGTTTAGGAACCTAGAACATGAAGCAATACAAGAGAATGAGGATCAAGATTTTTTTATAATCAACACAAATTAGATAGCATTGATCTAATTGTCAATATCCAGACGAAACAAGTTAAAAGACACAGACAATCTAATTAGTCTGCAAGTCTATTTTCTTCTGAAGGAAATTACAAGGACAAATATTCCATACCATTCTGAAAGCAGTACAGAATATTTTAACTCTTTACTGCTCTGACGGATTTTTTTACTTAACAGAACTGTTAGAAGTTTTTCTGACAATGCCTACATTCTAATTTCATACATAAAATAGCCCAATGCTACATACTGTTGAAAAGTTATCATTAAAATGTGCAACAAATTTACAGTAACATGTATAAAATTCACTTCATGTATAAAATTCACTAGAAAGACTGTCTACTAGGAAATATAGTATATAATCTTCTGAGAGAGTGTTGAGGATAATCCATAGATTGTATTGTATGACATCATTCATACCGTTGTATTTGACTTGGTTAACTCTTGTACTGCATTTTAATAAGCATGGAATCTGATTCTCAAATTCAATTTTAAAAATTAAGCAAACTACAATCAGTTTGCAAAATTGATGTTATATGTATACTTAAACAGAATCACAGAATTGTATAGGTTGGAAAAGACCTTTAAGATCATCGAGTCCAACCATAAACCTAACACTACCAAGACCACCACTACACCATGTCCCTAAGCACCTCATCCAAACATCTTTTAAATACCTCCAGGGATGGCGACTCAACCACTTCCCTGGGCAGCCTCTTCCAATGCTTGATAACCCTTTCAGTGAAGTAAAATTTCCTAATCTCCAGTCTAAACCTCCCCCGGTGCAACTTGAGGCCATTTCCTCTCGTCCTATCACTTGTTACCTGGGAGAAGAGACCGACCCCCACCTCACTACAACCTCCTTTCAGGTAGCTGTAGAGAGTGATAAGGTCTCCCCTCAGCCTCCTTTCTCCAGGCTAAACAACCCCAGTTCCCTCAGCTGCTCCTCATCAGACATATGCATAGATAATGTTTTTACATGCACAAGATGCACAGTGTAGCAACCCCCACGAAAATCAGCATTTCATCTTGACCATCTCCCACTGATGTATGATACTTCGGTATTACCCTACTCTTCTAAAACAACATGTGAAACTTGCAAAGTGCTGAAAAAATTATTTTAGTGGAAGCTTAGCATACATCTTGCAGACTTATAACATAATGTCATATATTCTTAGATAAGCTAATGATTTCTTTTTTTTTCTTCCAGTAAAACCAAAAAATGTTTTCTTGTTTTCTGGAATCTAGTAGGGAAAAAATTACAGTTACATTGTTCTCATATTTTTTTATTTATGATATATGGAATGTCTTCAACAGAGACTTCCAAACACAGATCAACTCAGGAAGATTTTATTATACAGGCCTACAAACTTAAATTAATTGAAATTGAAATTGATTACAACTCCCACTAACCTGATCTCAGGTATCAACCAAGATACCTATCAAGTCTCTATACTTCTCCTTGAAATAAACTCCAGCGATGGGACAAAAAAAGCCCCCCAAAAAAACAAAACAAAAAAAAGAAACCAAAAAACCACCAATACAAAACCCCCACCTCCCTGCATATTTAATCACAGTATTCTGCGGTTAAAGTTGCAAGAGTCAAGTAATGCAAAATTTTTGTATTACCCTGTCCAAAATGCTATAGTATATTCTAGCAGTATTGCTGAGGTAGTAACAGGCAGCTTTTGAATAGAAAAAAGCAGAACAGGAAGCTATGAAGTGATTATTGAACCAGGATATTGTAAACTAGATGACAGCAGATGGTATGAGTTGAGGGAATGTACAGAGGAATATGATATTTACAACCACTTGTGTTGGTAACATATTATCTTGCAACCTCCTCAGAAAAGCATGGTTACTGGAATGCAAAATTACTAAATTATTTAAACAAGTAAGAATTGCTACAATTTCACCATTTTAAGGCTCTCATCTTCATGCTAAGAAGCCTCAACACTAGAGTTATATAATGCACTTACTCCAAATGCTTCACTTAAAACACTGGCTAAGTATTTTCTTAGATAATTTCAGAACATTTTTTAATTGAGAAAGTTTTTTAAAAAAATCTTACATTAGTAATTAAATTAGTATCTCTCCTAACTTCTCTTTCTCCACAGAATTAAACAATACTGCTCAGGTTTTTGTGATAGGATAGGGTTTTGGCTAACTTTAAATTTACTTAAGATATAACTTCTATTCCTGCACTGTTAAGATTCATTTCCATGAACCAAAATTCACAGAGTTCACAAAGCTCTGCTTACTGCCTTTGACATAGCGGTCACTCAAACTAAATACATAACCACTTACTCGAATGCCTCTCAACCAAAGATTTTTACGACAAAATTCTTAATTTTACAGGACAGCCCAAAACTTACATTTTTTCTAAAAACAAAGCAGACACTAGTGTGGAACACATCAAAGTTCTCTGTGATAAAACCAGGGTCACATGTTCAGCTTGCACAACAGTAAATCTATCCAGGTGTTAAAACAGTCATTAAGTTAGTCTACTCCTTGAGAGAGAAAAAGGAAACATGCATTACTCCCAGACAGCGTAGACAAATGGCTCTCAAATAGTAGCATTTGTAGTGCTGGTGGTACACAAAGTCCTTTGAAGTGTAGGACACCTCACACAGCCAGGTACTACCACTGGCAGCAGCAGTGGCACTTCATATCCCTACAGCTACTGACGGTGTTACTCAGGCACCTCTGCTTCTAACGGTGAGACTTGGAAAAAAGTTAACAGATTATGAATATGTGGACAAAGAATTCCTATGAGAAATGTTTTACTGAAGTGACCAAATGAGACATTTCAAGGCCAACTAGGCACTTACAGAGTCTTTACATGCTGCGAGATATTTCAGTAATACATTTCATCTACAGAAGAATTGCACCTTTGATGATTTGTATTGAGCAGTTGCATCACTTGTTGTTTTTTTTTTTTTTTCCCTGGGTTTTGTTCCTCTCTCTATTTTGTTGTTTTCCTTTTCATTACAATTTAGGGGCTTCCCCCCCCACCACCTTTTTCCCAATTATTAAACTGTTCTTATCTCAACCCATGAGTTTTCTTACTTCTGCTCTTCTGATTCTCTCCCCCATCCCACCAGGGCAGGGGGCAGGGTGAGCGAGCAGCTGTGTGGTGCTTAGTTGCTGACTGAAGCTAAACCACAACACCCCCATAGGACTAATTAAATAACAAGCATTCTATCAGCAGCGGGATAAGAAAGAATAGTTAAAAAACAAATAAACATTCTTAATTTGTCAAGTAGTCCTACTATGATGGAAAGGATATAAAAATTCAAAGATGGTTTAAGTCCATCCTTCAGAGCACTTAAACAATAAATGAATAGTCCTTTTCATTAATTTTGAATGGATATATATATATATAACAAGTGTTGTTCATTGTCATGAAATACAGTAAAATCAAGCGTTATTCCAGAAGCTCTTGGCTCATACTGTGCTATGTTTCCAATGCCTCTACAGAAATGAGAAAACTGGAAGAAAGCTAGGAAGAACCAGGTATTACTCAAACGGTGCAGAAAATGTCTGCTGACATATACTACTTGTTGCAAAGAAGAAAAAATTGTTTATAGGTACATCTGTGAAAAGTCTGGAATATAGGTATTCTGGAGCTCAGCAGTTTTTCATTCAATATTCATTCCTAAAGTCTTTTGATGTATGTATTTTATGCTGTTTCTGGGCATTTTTATATCAGCTGGTTGTAAAGACTGTTAGACTTAATAACAACAGTAAAAGTTATAGCATGTTTAAAACCTGATCGATGTTTCAGTATCTTTAACTGCATCATTTATCATAATAAGATGTTTATATTTCATCCTTCAAAGTTAACAGTGGTAAAGCATCAATTTATCTTTTTGTTCTGATCATGACACCAGTCGGTAACATTTCATGAATAATATTTATTCATTCTGTAAAACGGTATTATTTTCAATACTCTTCTAAATAGTATATTTCTAAATTTAGCAGAAAGCTTTATCACTAGAAAGCAATCTTCGCAACACCCTGGTAGCGTTTTTCCTAACTTTGGATATCCCTCTTCCTCTGCTTTAAAGTAGTATAGTGGTGGTTCCTAAAACGTTGCTACAGTTGCTGTCAATGATACTATACAATGACTGACTGGGTGGCTCCAAGAACCTAACGCCAGTACATAGCAGGTACTGCCTGTGTCCCAGAGAGTGACACCACGACACGGGAAATCCACAACTTTTACAACAAAAAAGGGGTGGAAGGAAGAAAGCTAAGTTCACATAACATTTTCATCTTTAGTTCACATCTGTTCTCTCACCCAATCTAACATACCTTGTACCTACAAATATTCTGTGCATCAAACAAAATTCTGAAAACACAGGGTACTAAAGATGTCTCAAGATATACTAATGTATTTATATTCTTTAGGATCACATGTATATTTGTTTTAGAAACTAAGGCACAATATAAGGCTTAAAGGCATATCAAAATGCAGCCACTAACAGCTGATGCCACCTACTTATAAACCATTTAAGTGGCATTTCTTGATTGCTGTAATAAAAGCAATTCTATTAATAAGTCAAACTGTTGTGAATCAAGTTAAAAGAAGTTCAAGCTGTCTTAAAGCAAAGTAAGGAATATGATTCATCGCTGGTTTTATGAGTTCACATCAATTAATCTCAATGAAGGGATATACAGTAATCTGATGCACAGTGTTATAGAGGGCAGAGAACGAAGGAGCAAGCGTACAGTATATTAACGCATCATCACATCTGTATACAAAACTCTTGAGTACCCATTATAAAATAATTTTTCTTATTGTTATCCTGAACTTTTCTAGATTGAGAACATCCTTGTGTGAAATAAAGGCAGGTGAGAACCTACAGAGAGGAGAAAATTTATCGAGCAGTCTGAATTCAAAGTTTTCTATTAGTTTTACTCTTACGCATTTTTAAACTCACTACTTACGGTGTAATCCCTCTCTCTAACCCAAAGTGACTGGGGAATAGATTAGAACCAGAGCATTCCCACCTCACTGCTGGGGAAGAAAGAAAGTACACTTTCACATAAAATGTGTTTGTTCTATACTCTGGAAACTCTTTAGACAGTTCAATTTATTAATATTCCCAAAAGTTAAATCTGCTTCTCAAACATGTTTTCTTGACATGTCCTATTTATATCCAATAACCAAAAGTATTAGAATGTTATATTTTAAGCAAAATTGAACATACCATGAAAACACAAAGGAACTAGAAACAACACAATTTTTGTAAGGTAAGATTAATAAAGTGATAGTATGAACTAAGTAGTTTTTCTGTGAGATGACAAACAGAATTAAACAATTGTACTTACACATGGGCTAGGCTTTACTGCATCACTTGGGAAGAAACCAAGCTCTCCCGTTGTTAGATTTCTGCCCTAGAAAAAAAACCCAAAATGTTCCAATTTTGAGACATAATGGGGATTAATAGTAAATAATAATACATGCACAGGGATTTTGGACATTAAGAGTATATCAAAGAGTCTTTGAAATAAAATGCTGTTCTAATGAAGTGTTACTCAACAGTTATGTGGGCTGTATTGTTTTTTTCTAATTTATATAATTAATAATTATAGCTGATACACCTGAGAGCTCTGAGAGATGAGATGCAAGAAGGGGGCCCAGAGCCTGGGTTGTGATTCCCAGTTCTGTCAATGTCTGCCAGTGTTCGATATCTTCACTAACGTTAATTATCTCGTTTCAAGTTACTTCCTCCTCAGTTGGCATCACTCTAGTGAGAGCTGCCACACCGCAACATTACAGATCCCCAAAATGACTACACCACCATGCAGCAGCAGTTGCAGCACCTGAGAAATCACACTAACTCCAATGGGAACTTATGGCTAATAATCCATCAGCCAGTTCAGATACAAATTTCTACAGTTAAGGGTTTCCATAAGTGATGTACATATCATTGAAAATCGGGTGGGCGCGAGAATACTAACAGAATTAAAGATTAACTCTCTGTCTATGATATATTCACAACATGTGGATGCGCCCACACAACTGGGAGACCAGCTGCAGAAACACATCCAGCATGGCCTAAACTCAGCCTTTTATGCAACACAACTCCTGCCCCAAAGTTGCAGGACCACCAATTTTCTCTGGGCTTCTAAGGGCCAAAAGTGACCTGATCATCACAGAGCCATGTCTCAGCAGCTCACAATTCACCACCAAGCTCTCCTGAAGAACACCTCCTCAGCCAGACAGAACAGCAAAATAAAAACACCTTTCTAGTCCTAGTAAATATTCAGTTGTGACCATGCTGACCACAGTTTTCAGCAGAGCGGAACAGAGCACACACCTAAAATTTATAAACACAGATACATAAAATGAAGGCATCGAAATGTGTATTTGGCAAACAAATGTTTTCATTTAACAGATTTTTTCAAAGCACATAAATTCCTAACCACCATGAAATTTAATATACTGACTGTAAACATAATATACTATCAGCATTTAGCAATGAGAGTAAGAATGAGTACTTTACAAGCATTGTAATCTTGAAAATTACATTTATTTTTTATTTTTGATGGCATACCTGCAACATAAAAAAATTAAGAAGGGAAAAAATGCTTCAGAAACAGACACGGAATTTCTTTGGGGCTTTAGTTCATTTTGTTTCTGTAACACTAAATGTGTAATTGTACCCTAATACCACCACACAAAACAGAATTCAGCGATTTCAAACGGGGTGGAGCTGAACGTAAAAGCAAGATTTAACGAGGGTTTATGAGAAAATTCTTTGACTGTGATACCCTAAGCACAATAAATGAGTGAATCATTTTCCTAGGGAGATCATTATGCAATTTATCACACACAGATAGGGACCCCAGTAACTGCCATCCCTACCAAATATACAGAGAAGTGCACAGGCAGCAGAGTAAAGAGAAAAGCAGTTAAGGAGTGTTTAAGCTATAATATGCTGAATAGCAATGATATTAAAAAAAGAATGATGGTGCAAACAAGTGACAATCTTATAGATCTGAAGCTGTGTTCAGCAAAGCTTCCTTGCCCTCTTTCCCACTATCTGCTTGAATACAGGTTACCCTTTGCATCCATATATTCTATTTACTCCCGAAACATGAATCCTTCTGAAGTACAGACTTAACTTATAAGCAGAGCTCTGACACAGTCTCCCATCTAAGTGATACTTATCTACAACACTAATCTTGTCTGAATAACAAGTGATATCACAGTCAATAAGACCAACCACTGAATAAAATATATTAATGAGAAAAATCATTTGAAGGAGCACAACTGAACATTAGTTTTGTATGTGCCCACACACCATCGCTATTCATTAGAAACATTCATATAAAGTGAAAGGAGCTGAACAAGATGACACATCATGCAACATATGTCCACAACAACCAGAAAGCAGCCAAGGATCAGAATCTGATGAACTCAGGGACAGACCCCTGTGTTACCTTCTGAAAGTGCAAAAAGGGACATCATTTCAAATGTTCAATAGTGTTTCATAATGTTTATAGCGCTTCCTTCTGCAAGTCATAAATACAGTCTGGATACTTAACAGGATCACCTCTTACCGTTTTTCCAGAAATGTATTTGCACACCCCAAAATCTAGAATGAAAGCTAGCTTTGATTTGCAGACATTTAAATGCTTCAATCTGCACTGAATTATACCAAACTGAGCTGTTCTGTGACCTCAAGTAAAAATAAAAAAAGTAAAGCCACATTACAGCCACTAAAGAAACTGTAGTATGTACAGAAAGATGAGTCCATGGAACAATATGATGTATAGCCAGCATTATATTACCTGGTTTAGATACTGCTAGCAGTACACAGTGATATGAATCACAGCTTAAAAATCCAGTAGAGCAGCAAAGATCATGAGATTAGCTGTGGTCTGTACCAGTTAAATCATTATCACAGTGCAGGCAGATGCAACATATACACATTCAGAATAAGGAAACTGAACTTCAGTCCATAGGCTGTATTGTAACATATATGTGCATTTTCACTTTAAGTATTCTGTAGGTAACAAGTCAATGGCACTTGCAGCAAAAAATGAATCATCTGGAGGACACTGAACATTCTTTGAAATGAAGTGGTGAGAAACTACATCAGAGGACAGGCTTATCTGAGAGGTACAGCATTAAGAAATACTCTCTGCCCAAGCAACAATCCTACAATTTCCTTAGGTGCCACCACTTGTTGGAAGATGCTGTTCTGTGGGACACAGATGTGTCACTTCATTAGGCTAGGAGAGGCTACAAGTGAAGTATGCGTTCTACGGACAGTACACCAAGACCAAAGTGAAAGCAACAGTAGAGAAGTCACATGGACAGACTCTCTCATCACACAAAATATCCCCAAGTACTGTGACTAGTACAAAACTTTTCCTTTGTATTTTGAGCAATACCATGAATGTAACAAGCGCTGAGACAACCTAAGAAAGGCTTTGTCTACTGAAGACAAGCGTCACATGAGATAACTGCAGATGGCTTTGTTAGTTAAATAAAAGCAAATCCTTAAACAGAACAGGGTTTGATTTATTACACATTGCTGAAGGAAACAGTTCACTTTAAAATGCTCTGTCAATAATGATCTCGTATGAATAATTTGATAATGTCCTTAGGAGACTAGGTTATTTTGTTTACTTTAGAAATCCTAGCTAAATTCATCAAGGTTTGGTGTCAGTCATACATAAAACCATGACCTGTTGTCAGATGATGATTTCAAAATTTAAGATCTATCCATCAACTCATTAACAACAGCAAAATTATTATGCCACCACACTTCACTTCTACTAATCATTTCTTTTTACTTTATGTCTCCTGCTTGCTAATCGCTTATTGTTTGATGAGTAAGCATTTCCCTTGAACACTGCCCTATAATGGCTTACGGTCATTATAAAAGCAGAAGCAAAGAAATGGACAGAACTAGTTCTAAAATGTATGTTATGTATATACTATTACATTGTATTTCTAAATTATTATATAATATATTAAAATATATATTACATGTATGTGTGTGTATGTGTGCATAGATCGTCATATATATAAGGGCCAATGAAGCCCTTCAGCCCATTTCTTTCAATGACAGTCTCAGCAAGACTAGAGGCTGATTCACAACTCCTGTACCTGTTTAAATGAGGGAGACTTTCTGAAGCCATTTGACACATTTGCTCCAAATTTCCAGACTGCTGCTTGCTACTTAGCTATACAATGCCCATTAACTTCATTGGACATGCACTGAACTAGAACTCCAGGATAGCTAAAATTTATAAATTATCACATCCTTCACCCATTTTTGTTTTGTTTACTGCAAAGTGTGGTGAAGAGAGGAAGGAGACAGACGAAAAATTACAAGCCAAATTACAAACCAAAAGGAAATAAAAGGCACTTTCAAAAGGCACTTTACAGTGCTGTCTCCCTAATATTTCAATTTTATACCCTAAGTATATTTACAATATATTTAATGCCTTTTGGCTGTTTACAGCAGGACCACTAACTACTGAAGCATTATAAAGTACATCTGTAATAGCTATTACTTGATATGAGTTTAATCTGCATCAAAGAAAAGCCGGTTTCGAAAAAGGAAAAGAATCAGTCCAGGAAATATCTGTATTCTTTTGGCATACTTGAGAAACATGATTGCCTGAGGATGGTGGGTAATTGCAATGCAAGCCTGTAAAACTAGAATTACATTGTATCTCAGGGTAGGCATTGCGGCACCCCTGAAAGCCTATCCTCAGGTTAAGCAGGTACCAATTTACTCAAACCAAACTCCGAAGAGGGGAAAAATATTCACATCTATAATAAAAATCTGACTACTTCAAAGCTGCACTAAGACAACTGAAACAACTAGCAGTGCTCTGGTTAAGAGGTCTGAAATTTCCATTTAAAACACTAAGTTTTCTCCTCTCCCCCACTCCCCCAGGGCCCCTCTTCCTTTTCTTATTTCATTCTGCAAGTGACATTAGCCAAGCACCAGCTAGGCAAGCAGCATGGCTGTTCTACTCTTGCACCTTGACTGAGTAAAGAAAAGTAGTCATGCACAAGGGATGCATGAGTATCACCATAAGACCATCCTTCCCTTTATACGCAACCAGGTGTTTACTGAGGAAAGTAAAATAACTTGTGACAGTATCAACCCCCCCTATATTACACATGCTCTTTGAAGAAAGCTTAGGTTTTGGATGGTACCAGTGAAGAGGCAGAAAGCAAATTCATGGAATTCAGAAATGCTTATCCCAGCCATCTTACTGTCTCTGTGATTGCTCAGTTTGCCTCTCAGAAAAGTATTTGCTGTTTCATAAAGGAAGAAAAAACATACTTCTGTTTTCCAGACTGCATAACAGGCAGATTCATATGTGTATATGGTCTTGAATTACTACAGAACTTACCACAATAATTGCTATATGATCATTCAAACATTAACTTAGCAGAATGTTAATGTCTATCAAAACACATTTGATTGCATTTAAGCTATAGCTTAAGCATTGCTTAGTAACTTGTGTTTATTTGATGTACTGTAAAAAGAATGAAAAAATTATACTTAAACCACACATACTTATCTATCACAAGCACTTGAATTTCTAAACTGAGCGACAGTCAACTTAATAATCCATTCTAATATTAGTCTTGCAGGTCAGCTGTAAATTACTCTAAAATGCCGCTTGAATAAAACTTACAGATTTTAATACAAATTGTGGTTTGCATGTTTTTTTCTTAATATGCGTTTTAAAATGCAGGTGTCATAATACAGATTTTCATAAGTCTTGTAAAGCAGTCTGTGACAAGACAGCTTGTGAGAAAACGAATTTCCTGAATGATGTTAATGGAGATGACAATTTCCATTAAGATTCAAATCTATTACTAAGGCTTCTGGGGAAAAAGCCTCACGCGCTTTCCAGTTTCTGCTAGTTAAACACAGTGAGATTCTAACTAAATTCTTTAGCATAATAGGTACAAATAACATCTAAGACAAATTCCAGTAGACTGAGTTGATGGATGTATATGAACATGGCAATTGAATCAGTCCCACAAGGTGCCAATAATTCTGGCTTGTACTAAGTGTATTAGTCAGATGATTACCTTCTCGCCAGTCCCAAATCAAGAGCATGCTTAAATGCTTCTCCGGATCAGAACTCAAGACCTTGCAGAACCAAGCCCTACATATAAAACTATATAGGCCAAAATCTGCCAACTAACATTTGAAAAGATTTATTTTTATTGATGTGAATTATCAATGGTCTGCTAAATAACAGGTTGGGGAGGGGGGGAGGTTGTTTGTTTGGGGAGGTGGGGGTGTTACAGTTCTTTACATATTTTTAAATAGCTAAAGCAATTCTATTGTTTATTACTTCCCCCAGTTAAATGTTTTCAGGATGATGCAGTGGCATAGGAAGAGAGAGTTCACTGATTTCAGTCCTGGAGAGTTTGGAGAAGATTCAACCCTAACTGAAGCCAGCAAAAAAATGTATGACCTAACTCATGTAACAGACCAAGCAGTTTTTATAATTATATTCATTAACTTATTATAGCCTTAAGGAAAAAAGAAAATCACCAAGACAAACACAGGAACGACAATTCAAGACAACAACAGATGCTTCCCAGTTGTTGTTCTATTACTATCCTGAAAGTTCTTCTATTTAGCTCTATTTCTATTTCCATCTATCCAATAATATCAGTAGTACATAGGATTCTAGCATGAACAATTAAGAAAACAATCAAGAAAAATGAGACATGCTTTAATGCATTTATCTTTAAAGTCAAGGCAAGACAGCATTTTGAATCTGTTTATAGTTCTCAGTTAAAAAGGAATTTCAGTAACAGTAGTAGTGATGTGAATCACGTGATACTGAATTTTGCCATCAATAGAATATACTTTTCCAATGTACATAAAAAACTGCCCTTAACTGACTTGAGAGGTCATCAAGAAGTTTAGGTGTGGTTCTGTTTTGCAGAGCTATTTCTCTCCCCTATAAATCTAATATTTGTAACTGGGTTTTGCCAGTATAGCTTTTAGTTCTACTATATTAAGAAAAGCAGTGACTGAAAATTCACAGGACTTTGCTGTTTATATGCCAAACGCTCTCCTTAACTCCTATAATTTCACTAGAAGGATTGCTACCAATGCCATGTTCTTGCAGATTTACTCACCGGGACTTTTACTCTAAGGCTGCAAAAATGAAACTTTACACAATATAGGAACTATTGGCACTTTAAAAGTAAAAATAGTTGTATTAGACATTTATTTTGGATAAAACACAAAGATATTCTTTTGTTGTTCAAAAAAGAAAAAAATACAAGAGCAATATATCAATAAGAATTTAACATCTGGGACTAATGGAATATAGCCATTTGCTAAATGATACAATACCTGCCAAAATAAGCTATGTGCATCTCCTCTAATTAGTTCAATAGTGTCCCCAATCTGGATATGCAATGGTGGACCATCTTGTGTCGCTGGCTGTGGTATTCCATTGTAGTTCCGAATTACTTGCATTTTTGGTAAACCTGAACAAACAAACAAAGAAACAAACAAAACGTACATCAGCATATATTTTTAGTTAATGACAATTTATAAAATCTGAAGACCGCAAAAGCAATCAATCAAAGAGACACTATGTCTTTAATAAGACACTATGTCTTAATACCTCACTAAGGCACTAAGGCAATGCTTTAGTACTATACCATGTACAACCTAATAGAAAAGAACTACTTTGAAAAAACATCTTTGTCTTCCCTTCTTCTTGGGGTAAAGTTGATTTCATGTCTATGAAGGCTCTTTCCTCTACATGTGCACCCCTGGCTCTGCATAAGTTTCAAATACTAAGGCCACTTCGTAGTTCAAGGCAAAAATTGTGATGAACTGGTATTAAAGACACCATATGGGTAACCTCATCAGCTTTAGATCAGTATTACCAAAAAGCCTACTGCTGATGCGAACATGTCCAAGAGAGTAAGGATGACAAAAGGATGACAATCCTTCTAGGCTTCTCATAAGACTTTTTCTTCTTCTTCTTTGGTTTTGTTTTGGGTTTTGGTGTTTTGGGTTTGTTTTGTTTTGTTTTTTCAGATTTTCAGGTTTTGACAATATTTTTGGATACACATAGCAAAGCCTGGATCAATTTAAGGTTTCATTTTCAAGACAAGAACTCTAGCTGCACACTAGTCCTTCCACATCAATACTGGCTGCGTCTAGACAGCTGATCTGTGATTTTATATATATATATATATATTTTTTTTTTTTTTTTAAGGGAGCAATCCACTTCTTGAGACACAAAATATTTTCCCCAAAGATTAGTCTCTCTGCCTGTACAAAGAACTAACTCACTGTTTATAACTACAGTTCAAGAACCCTCCACAAGCATGTACCAAATGAGGGGTGGGGGACAAGACTTCAGCCAGAAGACAAAACTGTGGGTACTGTAACTCCATGTTCTTATAACTATAATGGCACTTTTAAAAAAAAAATACTTAAAGCATTACGGACAGCTACTGTATTGCACTAAAAGAGCGTGCTGTGATATAAGAATACTTGAAATCAAGTGAAGTACCACCCACACCATAACAAACATAGTAAAGACTTAAAAGCTTTTAGAAACGCATTTTTTTCCACTCTTTATACTGCCAAGGAAAGCATAATTTTAACAGAAGGATCTATTTTTAATTACTCTCCCTCTATCTTTAAATAAAACTTTATATAATAATTTTCCTGTTTTTAACTGCGCATGGGATGTTAAAAATTACTACAATTAAGTAGGCATAACCTTAACCAGAACATTTTTGGTTAAGTAAGATTTTGTAAGAATGTATATTAATAAATACAAATAAGAGTGAAAGCATGCAAAGTCAAGGTAGCTGGGCTGCCATATTTAACCAGTTTCTTGCTAGAGAGTCATGATTAATTTAATTCTAACAACAAAGGATCAGGAGGCCTACAAAAGACCTATTTCTGTTGCAAGATCGCTACGGTAATTTAGGTGGAAAGAAATACAAATATTCATGATCTCCTCTAAATTGTATGAATAATGAAAGAGATCACCTTCAATAATTACTACTCTCTGTATTTAAGAATAGATACTAATCCAAAGTGCTGATGAAATGTTAAGCAAAGTAATAACAGCTCTTACGTTACTCAACCCAAATGACACCACAACTTTTACTATTTCTTCAAGTTATCTGGCATACTTAAAATGAGCACCTAATTATTAGTAAGCCATTATTCCACTTAGGTAAATACTAGACTTTCCTTTATTTCTCAGCTGAAGGCTGTCATGCTTTCAAATACTGATTCAGCATCAACAAATGTTGCATCTATCGTGTGGCAAATAGAAGTAATGCTGCATACAAGTACCTACTCAAAGCTGACAACTTTGTCCTAATGCAAGGAAACTCCCTCATCACAATATAAATGATAGCTCTGCGTATGCGATAAACAAACTGCAAGCACGCACTCATCTTAGAGACATACTTGGAAGTCAAAACAAATGCACAAAAAATTATTCACGTTATGAAACCTTCTATTAGGTGATTTAGTTTATCACATTTTTACTGTGCAGATACAATATACTTAAAACACCACCTTTGTATTGATCTCATCAGAAAATAATCAATAAATACTCTCATGCACTTTTCAGTGCAAATCCTGGGGTTTCTTAAAGATACTATACTTCTGAAATTATTAATCATTAACACGTGTAAAATTACTTCTTATTTCTATTTCATTGGTAATTATGATTATTGGCATCTCTGAAAACCAGGCTGAGAGAACATGCGAAAAAAATTGTGCTGTGTCAACGAGCAGAATTATTCAAAAGGTAACACAGAATTAATCATGTTAAAACATATCATGCCTAGAATATTTGTGTATAATTCAATATGCTTAATTCTGTAAAATCCCACAGCAATTTTGATTATAAAATTCCCTTGGCAGCTACAACGTTGGAAGATTTGATCTAACACCTCTTGACATCACTAGAAATAATCCTACTCATTTAAACAGGCTTTCGGGTTAGGGTCTTAGTCTTAAAGTTCATTACCTTGCTTCAGATCCCTTCTTAAAACTTCTTTGCCATAACGCCTACAGAAACTGTGACAACTACAACATTAACAAGCTACAGCTGCTCTCTATATGGTGACCAACAAATCTTATTCTTCTACTGTAATTTTACTACCTACTTTTATCCCATTGTTGTCTTTGGTCTACTTAGGAGTTCTTTGCGCTCAGCGTTGTCTTTACTATGAATACACGCTGCCTAGCACAATGTATACGCACTATCACCAGACCTACATAAACCAGCATCTGGAATAAAAGGGATACACGGCTAGGATTCCCATACACTGCAATAATACAGAAGAACATTGCGATTTCAGTAATTACTGTATTACTTTCATTCACCCACTTTAGTAATGATACTGTTGCTAGATTCAAGGCCACTGATCAAAGATGCATGTATAATCAAGGGAAATTATTTTCTTTTGCTAATTATTTAAGCACACATTAGATTTGACTCGGATTCTGAGAAGTACTTTGTACCTTGAAGTACAACTGAAGGTAAATTCACTCTCCAACAAAGGGAGTGTTTGAGTCACAGAGAATATATTCATTTCAATATCAGCAATACCAGACATGCATAGACAGCCTGTACTGATCACAGGTATAAAAGCAGTGAATGTGCAACTAATGTGTTTTACTTGTTGTATGAAAATATCCTCAAAAGGACCTGTCCCTGTTACATGATTTTAACCATTTTTTAAAAATCAGTTTTTCCAGGAACAAAAGACTAAATGAAATCTTTGAATCAATCAGAAACAAGCACATACTATTCTAGAATAGCTATTTTTCCATGGATAAATGTTCTCCTCACAGAACTTCCCTTGCATCACCATTAAGCATGGAAGAAATAAATGGGGTACAGAAAAGTTAATAAATCGAGGTAAAGAGTCAAAGAGCTCCAAACAGAATACGCAAATTTCTTTTTACCATATAATTAGAGATTTCACAGTACTAGCTCAGAAACAGTTTAGCAGATTAACATTGAGATGGTGTACATTTAACTGGACAGAATCTGATCAGCCCTTCATCTCCTGACCTACACATCACACTGGGGTGTGATGGATCAAGTCCCATCCATCACTATCACAGGAAACAGTTCATACAATCTTTCAGCTGTTTAGCAAGCTTATCCTAAAACGAATTTGTTTGGTCCTACTGTTCATTTTAGAATTTTATTCTCTGAGCATTTAGAATCTTTTACTTTCCACTGTAAATTAGTTCATGGCAAACTTACATCCATCTAGAGGCAGCAGTCTGAATAGTTCTTTTCCTTGTCTGCATTTATTTTCATAATGTAGTTATAGAGAGCAATCATATCCCTTTTAACCTTCATTTTGCTAGGCTAAATGAGCCAGGTCCTTTTGGCCTCCTCTCATAACAGATCAATTCCTCTGAGGAATATACCAACTGCTTTACTGAAGTTCAGACAGACAAGATCTAGAATATTTTCCTTGTCTATCTTGAAATTTCATTCTTAATTGGCACATGGATTCATCACAAATATACTCATTAAGAATCCTGAGTACTTGCTGTAATTAATAATGCAGACAAGAAAAAGCAGTATGTTACAGAAACCTGCAATGTTTTAAGTGTAATAGTGGATTATTTGTGATAGAAACAGTATAGAAACATTATGCATTAATGACTAAAATGTGAAATATGATAAGCATTAGAGACACTGGCATTGTGATGTACATAGCTGCAGTACTGAGAGTATCTGACTACTGCAGAAAACTTCTGGAAACATATCTGGCACAAAAGTGTTATTCATAAATGTGTTTAAAAGCAGATAAAAATCCAACACAAAGGACAAGGTCAGTATTTCAGCCATGCGTTATTATAATTAATAGCAAAAATCCCATTGGCTTCCATGAGGTCGGATCTCCACATGACTGAAAGCTTTTGTCAGGAAACTTCCTAATTTAAAGATGCAAAACCAGCCTGGCAGTTTCCAACCTTGAAATCAAAAAGCAAACTGACCCAGTTATTCCACCAATAAATAGCTGAAATTTACTTCACTTGAAAACCAGGAAAACCCCCAGATTCCTAAAAAAGTCTTCATAGCCAAGCTCTGGGTCACAGACCTAACACAAATTGATGATCTAAATCATAGCTCATGAGAAAAGCAGAAAGCATGCTAGAGTCAGGGTTTACAAATTACCAATTTGGCTACATTACAGAAAAATAAAACCTTTCATAAACTATACCATGCATTTGAGTATTTAATCTCATAGTTATGAGTCAAGGAAAAAGGTTACATTTTAGAATTAACATAGTACATCATAAATTAGAATACCCATTATATATGAAATGATGAGAACACAAACTACTTGTAACCCTTACAGCAGCTCTGCATTTATGAACAGCACTGAATGACCCTCAGAGTTTCATGCAGAAATTCAGAAATGTTATTTTTTGCTAACAACATGCATAATGCATGCCCTATGATGACCTCTATCTGTCAAAACTGATTCCAGCATGTTATTTCCAAACAACGCAGAATGTGGTTTACACTTTGGGCAGGGATCATTTTAACATACAGAATGATGACACAGAGTATAGGTGACCAGGGTTCAAAGGTGAATTTGTGGATATACTATATACTATTAGTACAGAGACGTAAACCAGCTTTTGTTTGCATTAAACATCCATTCCTAGTTAATACGAGTCTTGAAGGAAGACTCTTTCTCTAGGGAAAATATAGCCTAGTCACCAAATATTTATAACCTGATCCAAAAACCACTAATGTAACGGAAGAAAGCCTCCTGACTTCATGAGGCTTTGAATCTGAAACAGAATTTTAGACTGACAAGGCCACACATCTTAATGTTTCCAGAATCTCAACACAATGACATTTGCCTTTCCTATAGGAAATAACATGAACTCTCACTAATTCTGTCCTTTCTTTCACCAGAAGAGCGGTTTGGGTGTCTGTTTGGACACTCTGAATGTGCTTTAAACCTTTTTGGTTTATATTTTTGTAGGTACAAAAATAGGGAATGCAGCTCTGCTGAGGAACAGATTGACATTTAGCGATCGATAAGCCTTCCATAGCAAAGAGCAGAAGAAATACTCCATCTCAAATCTCCGAGTAGGTCCATCTCCAGCCATCTTCACCCTCCAACCAGGAAATGAGGGCAAAGTAACCCAGGGCAGTATCTCACTGTCTAATTGGATTAAATGCCTGAACAGTGACCCACAGTGTCATGAATCATTTTAACAGCACAAACTAAAGACATGCAGGCAAATGAGACCTTGTATTTAAATAAAAGAGAAGAAATCCCAAATTAGTATTTACATCACAGTAAGTAAAGTTAGATTGTGAAGGTTTCAGATGAAGGAGCATAACTGCGGATAATAAAGTAACAAGAAGTTATGATAAAAAATGAAAGAGGAAAACAGATGGGTTGTTAAGGACAGCAGTGTGAAGAGCAGGTGGACAGTTATACCCACAGTCTGAGCATCCATGACACAAAAAACAGCAGCTTTGCCACATTTTTTAGCAACATCTTGGTCCAATACTAATATTATTAAAAGCTAGTTAAAGGGAAGCTCTATTCTGAGCATGGACTATATGAAAACATAGTCCCTTGTCATTCTCTGTATATTCTTCAAATCAGCTCTGCTAGCTTCAGTGTTTAAAATACCTGTTCCTAATGATTTTGTTGCAAAATTAACAGTAAATGCAAGAGAGGAGAATCCAGTTTATCAAGACAGCTGCTTCTTAATTCCTAATCAGTGTCACCTATCTTCACAACCAGTGGAAGTCAATAGCTTTGTACAGTTTCTACCAAAGGCAAAACTTGTCTAGAAGGACTTCTCAGCTGGTGAGGAGACACGAGAAAAGCAACACTACATAATCACTTAGAAAAAAACACTTACATTCCGTTTCTAGGGCTGTCTATTAATGACGCGAAAGAAAATAGGTGGGGTTTTTTTTACTTTTAGGCCGAGTACTTATGACACAAATTACAGAACTCACATACATGGAACATGCCAGCACAGTCTTTTAAGTGCACTCTTCAGAGTGGCAATGATTTAAATAATTACTATGGACAAAATTAATACACTGAATAAGTACATAGGCATACCTCAAAGAAGATATTTTAATTGAACTTTTAATTCTCCCAGTCTTAAGCCATTATTTTTGTATGTCATCATAATTAAAAGTTCTAATTTTAGATATTGCTTATAAGCCTTACATTCAGGTAAGATGAATGAAATGCTGACAGTGCCTAAGAATCAGCTTTGAATATTTCACTTGTTTGTCTTCTCTTTAGCTGTTTTGTCTTTGAGTACTGTTCAATAAAGTCTTGATATTTTTCATATGACTAACCACAACCCCCGACTTTGCTGCTTCACTCAATTTTAAGTCAAAAAACTTCAGAAGGCTGATTATTAAAACATTTAACAGTTACCATGAGCCTTACTCAACTAACTGTTTAAGCTTCTGCTTATAAAAGTGTATAAGTAGAGCAGCCCTGGCAGGGCTTTCTTCCATAAACAGAGAACTCGCAAGCACAAGTGGGGGCAAAATCGTCACTATCTCATAATTCAGATGACAAATTTGTAATGCACTCCAAACCACATCTGATAAACATTCACATTTCTCTTCCACTTCCACAGAAACAGAAGATTTAAAGACTGTCATGCTACAGGACAAATAAAACTACTGAAGAATTTGTTTGTTTGTTTTTGTTTTTGTTTTTTTACAGTCCTAGCCCTGCTTGCTGTGACTTTCTTCCCTCAACTGTTCCTACCATTTTACCTCCTTAAAAACCTTCTTGAAGCAGCATTCGGGGTTCCCTCCAGTCCTTTACTACCTGTCAAATCTTCTATAATTATTCAAAGACTCAGTTTTTCCACCATTTCTCTTTAATGCTGCATGTAAAAGCTGTATTCTTGGCAGAGACCTCTGCAAAAATGGTCAACCATCAACTAAAATGAAGATGTGTGGGAGAAAAAATCTGTCTGCTAACAGTCTGATCAACAACTCGTTATCAGAAACAGAAAAACACCACAACTCAGGAAGCCCTCTTGCTTCTTTGGGTTTTGTAGACCTGATCATTAGCAAAAAGCCTCCTGATAAGTAGCTATATCTCCATTTTCCAGATAAGATGAACACAAAACTTGGAACTACATTGCAGATCATAGCAGGAGTTCATTACAAGGAAAATAAACAAGTCTAGCTATGTTATTCAATTTACATGGTTGCATTTTTTAAATTGTGTGGCTTCTGAAATATTTCTAAACAGATTTTTTTTTTTTTTAACATTACAGTAGTTTGTTTTGCTTAAAGAACAATGCATAGACAAATGGACATCTTCCCCAGCTCTGAACATCAGTATTTGACTTAGCTCAAATGTTTTTTTCAGCAAAGATATTGGCGGCTAACTCTCTCTTTATGCTTAGTGACAATACGAGCAGCATTAGTAAAATTAGCAGCATGGGAACATGGACACTCACTGAAGTGGACAGTCCCCTCTCAGTAGCAGCTTTAAGTTTTCAGGTCTTCCAAGTCAAGGCCAAACTTAATGCTCAGCTTAGTGCTCCTATAAATATAGCTAACATTTATTTTGATCAGAAATAAGCAGTTTAGCTAAGAAAATTTAGAATCTAAACTGAAGTTTCAGAATTTAATTTTTTATTCAGAAAAATAACTCCAACAGAAGGCATTTTCTTACTTAACTCCTAAGCAGGGACATTTGGCACATCGTGACATTCATTTTAAGGAATCTGGAAGCTTGCCTCTGTGCAAGAAAAAACAGGCACTGCAGAAATGCTTCTGAACAGCCATGGTTTTAAAATTAAGAAGAGAAAGCCATAAGGGCTGCCTTTTGGGAAAGGAATGGACCTATCATTATTTAGATGACTAATGACCGTTTGTGCCTCATGTCCTTAAGGGTGGTTCTGCTCACAACTCTCACAGATTCACTCCTCAGGTTTAAATTTTTTTGTTTCTCAAAACAGAAGAGAAGGAAAAGAAACTGTGAAGATTTTGGGAAGCCAGGGGACAAAATGTTACAACAGAGCAAAAGCAATCTGAAAATTAGTCAAGTACACTGCAGAAAGAGTCTACTGACATACAAATGCCAACCCATTCCTGTTTGCACAGCACACATTTTCAGAAGCTGTCCTAGGCATCATTCAAACACTTAATCTTCTCTTAAAATACATACATTTGTTTTTGTACATCCATATGTAACTGCAGCAATAAAGGATCCCATTTTCAGAAAGTCAAATACCAAGTACTAGAAAGATCAAGTACCACTAGCTCCAGCTGCACTTGCAAAATTTTTTTAAAATAATTTTTTTAAGCTTGACACAGAAAATTACGCACATTAATTTAGAAAACCTGGACATGCCCTACATGGATAACGGTGGATTACAAATGCAAGAAAGGATGTTTAAAATAATAGACATTTCATGTGCAATTCCAACATGATCTCTTATTATTTATACTCAAAACCAAGTACTTGGCATTTAAAACTTCGATGTCTGCAGTTTGTCCTCTCTCAAAAAAGAGGGCTCTCTCCAGGACTGCACTGAAAGAAAGCAGAATAGAGCTAGGAAGGTCACTGACTTTATAATGGCCATAGCTACATACATTTTGTGATAAATTAGGTGAAAACTATTTTTCTTTCTCTGACTGACCTTGGTTTCCCTTTCAAAGCATGTCTTCCTCCAAACAAGTGTTAAGGACAAGCTCCCGTGTTTTGTACAATTTTAACTTCAAATGCTTATTAAGGCAACTAGTCCTTACTTGCAGTGACATAGGCAGCTATCTTTGTGAGAGTAAGGGATTTTGGAATTGTCTAGATTGAGAAGAATCTCAGCACTTTGAACAAACGTTAGAAATGGCTGAGTACTAAATGTCTTATTATGTGAATAAACAATAAAGAATCATCAGGTTTCAAAAATGAGTATTCATTTGTTTTGACAAAGTAATGAAATCTCATCATTTCAATGTAGTCTAGTAGGGGAACTGGGGATATGAATTTTAAAAAGAATGTTGCCTCAAAACTAAGCTTCACTATTTTCTTTGAAATTGAGCAAACTAGAGTTTTGGCATATGAATTAAAAAGTGTGGTACACGAGGTGCTGCTTTTTATAAAAGCAGAAGGTATGGAAATTAACCAGTGTTAATTATCACATCTTTTAATGTGGTGCCATAGACAGGCATGGCATTCGAAAATGTGTATTTGTTCAAACAAGTACCTGCCCTGAGGAGCTAACAACTTACATTGGGCAGATACTATAGATGAGCTATGAAGGTGCGTCCAGATAGTAGAAGATTATACGCAGCAAAAGGCTCTGAAAAACAGGGACAAATTTTGGAAGATAAAAATCCATTATTCCACAGAAGTAAATACTTTGAGCTATGTTTTTAATACTACCTTCTGCCTGCACAGGGATGATTCTGCAGCAAGCAGTAAGAGGAAAAATGCTTGAGAACAAGAATTGTTCTCGCAGTATTAAATTCAGTTTCCACTTTGGAAACTGAATTTAATACTGTGAAATGTCATGAATCTTGTACAGGACCTAGGCATTTTTCTGTTATGAAGCATTCATAGACTGAATAATTTTGAAAAGAACTTGGTCAATTAAGTAGAAACAAACAAAAACGTTGTCCCTTCTAAAAAATAAATATACTGCAGTAAGAATATGATAGTCAAATCTCACCTGCAGTGTGTCTGAAAGCATGGCATGACAGGAGGCAGCCCTGCCTTTCAACAAGTCTATTCAGCACAAATGGAATTAGTCATCCGGCTGACTACACTGTACCCTTCAGTGTACAGATACTGTACACTAAAATAATAATCGTGAACAGCAAGATGGTAACTGTGCACAATATAACCCATGAAAATGCACACGTATGCCACTTACAATCTTTCACACGTCTCAAACAAGATTTAAAAACAAGCATTGCTGAAAAGGTGCTGAGATTTTATTCATCAAGCATTGCAAAAATGAAAATTAAATTATCTTTCATGCAATTTCTTTTGTGCTCAGTATTGACCAATAGCATCTGCCTCTAAGATAAAAGACCTTACTCTCCATTTTTGCTACTTACAAGAAATAAATTCTCTGGCAAGAGAGGAGTTTTAAATTATTACATAACACGAAGGGAAAGTGGCTGATGCCTGGCAAAGCGGGCAGGTTCCAGCAAATGACAGAATAATCTTGCCTGCACGCACCCTCTTCATAATGCTACATAATCCTTCAGCTTTTTAAGTTAAACACTCTTGTGATCTTCCTCTTCGAGCAATTTTTCTTTTCTGTGGCCTCTACCCCAATATGGCAGATACATCTTTTACTTCTTAACTGACAGTTCTTAACCTACATGCAAAAAAATTTCAGGCCGACATAGACCTTCTTCGCATGAAAGCATCTGTAGATGAATGTTACCAAGAATTATGGCATTATATTAAGCAATGAAAAGACACTGTTGTTTTGGCTGAAACAAACCTGCTTTCAAAAAGTATGCCTACTGATTTCTAGTTTGTATATGTTACAGCAAACAACTTATTTTCTTTGGGAAAAGAGAATAAAACTTGCTTTCATTACAAAGTATTTGTGTTATAAAAGTAAAAAAGGATGAGTACATCTTTCACTGTTACCACAATGTAGTTAAAATTGTTTATCCCTAAATAATATATACTTGTGATTTTGGTTTTATGCTGCATACTTTGCACACCTGAAGCACTGGCAATCTATGAAAACAACTTCTAAGAAATCCAAAAGGCATAGTGTTTTGTGATACCTCCAGCTTTTCCATGAATTTGTAGTATCCCTAGCCTCATTCAGCTGACATTCAGACTACATTTTAAGTATCCACTGAGTATAAAAATGTATATATCTTACATATTATCTGGTCTCACTGTCTTCATTTAGAAGTTACCCTTTCTTTTCTAGCAGGATTGGCATATCAAAAATTATGTACTACTCTGATGCACTAAAGTTTCTGCAAACTCCCTCCCTTTTTATCAAAGAAAAATATTTTCAATTTTTAGTATAAATTTTTAAAATTGTTTAAAAAATTAAATAGCTTAATTTTCTATGTTTACATATAAATAAGTCCTTAACTTGAAGACGGATCACATGATGAACAAATAATAAGCAAAGTATGTTGTTTTAAAGATAAAAATGAAAACATACAATAAAATCATGCATGATCATTCGATCTTTGTTGCAAAATCAAGAGTTATTGGTAAATCACCATAGGCAATAAAGATGGATGGCAATCAAGTCCAGACCCCTGTCAAGATGTCAGTCCTGTCATAATAATCAGGCTCCATCTTAAAATCTTTTTGTTGCTTTCCCTCCCCCCAAGAAAAACCTCATATATTCATCTTCCCAGCACTGAAGGTTCTCCTTCTATTTTCTGTTTCCAGTCTGAATGTGAATTATATACTCCAGCAAACAGTAGGTAATTTGGTAGGATATAAACCATACCTGAAAGCAATAAAGGATATGGGTTGAGGTTCCATCTAAGCCGGGATGAGTGTATTCTGTCGCACCCCCACTAACTGTGCAGCCTCAGGACTGAGCTGGTTCAGCAACCCAATCAGAAAGACAATCACTTATTTCCCCGTTGCTGCTGCCACCACCACCTCCCACGACCAGTCTTCCATTATCTCATTGAAGCGACTTAGCCCTGTGACCAGATGATCATTAGATTCAAAAGAAAAGGGCAGTGAGGGAACACCTGGGTGGGGAAAAAGCAGCCTGTAGTTACATCAAAGAATCACCAGAGATCAAACGGACACCAGCAGAACACCCAGAGTTGGTTCTTTCTCCCAAAAATACTGCCCTGAAAAAGAATACCCCTTATGCACTTAAAGGCCCGCATCAGCTCTTTGAGCTTAGCCGATCATTCGATGTTTCTCAGATGCCTGAGCCATGTGCAGAGCAATGTACAGTTACAGGATTTAAGTCGATACCACCAGAAACGGACAAATAACAAAAACAGCACACAATGCACAAGAGCAGTCAGAGATTTAAGTCTCATTAAGTCTCATGCTCTTTTCCTTTTGAGCCTTTCTCTTCTCCCCATGATCAAGCAAAAAGGGGGGAGGGGGAAAACTGTAGGGCAACCTGTAGGCTCTTACAGGAAAAAAAAAAAAAAAAAAAAAAAAAACCACCAACATTTAAATTGTAGAAGATGTAGTGACATTAAGTGAATTCCACTGTACTAAAATGATCACTGCTAGTTGCAAGAAGACTGCTACTGCCAGGGGTGAGATGTTATTCTGGAAGGAAAGCTGTGCTCTGCACATGCAGCTTTTGTTGTTGTATCGTATTTCATGCGATTTGTTGCTGTCAAACTCAATTAAGGAAAAAAAATCCAAGAACAGTAAACATGCTGCTTTATCATATGAACGAAAAGACATAGTGCCTCATGCTCCCTCCTCTCCCCACATCTCCTATTTCAAATAGGCTGGTTAAAGAATAACTTCTAAGGTTAGTGGAACTGAGGCACATTTTCAAGGTATCAGATAATGAAGTTACTATTTAATTCCCTGTTACACACTAAAGCTTAAGAAATGCGAGTTTGAAAAGTGCAAGACTGAACACGTCTTCTATTTATTTGCAGGTCAGCAAGAGCAGCAATGAGGGCTGAACTCAAGTGCTTTCTCTGAATCCCTTATAAAGGTACCTTACCTTTTTTCCTGGATAAACCACATCAACGGGTTAAAACAACTGGCTTGAATGAATTGATTCTACTGAAAAATCAATCAGATCAATTTTTATACTGTCACTACTTGGAAAGACTAAGTACTAAATAAATTCAAATATTAAATTGCTGAGTTGTTTAATTGTGATCTGCAGCCTATTTCTTAAAACAGTTTTGGTACCATAGAAATGGGAGGTTAAGTGTGAAAGCAATGTTTTAAAGCAACTCAGTTGTAATCAGTAGATGTCCCAACACAGACATCTGATGTTTGTATAAGGCAGATCGGTAAAGCCTACTATAAAAACAGAATTTGCAAATATATGGATAAATAAAATGTAAAGACTAAAAATACTTCTTAAAGGAAAACTGGGGACATTGTTTAGAGTTCTTTGAAGTAGACAATGAACATGAGGACCAAGATTATATATTAATACGGATTAGCAAAATAATTTTAACAGGACTCACTATGAGGCGCTCTTCCAGTTTTCACAATACGAGAGGCAAAGCTCCCCCCAGATAAATAAACAGCAAAAGGACAGGAAGTAAAGGTTGAAACAGTAATATTTTTTGCAAATAGAAGGTGGTTTCCAAAAGGGTTACCCAAAGGAATCCATGCTTGGACTTGCGTTGTTCAAAAAATTAATAAGCAGTATTGAAATGGGAGAAGAAGTGAATTAAGTCTTGTAGAAGGTGCAGAATTATTTCTTTAAAAAGAACACTACTTGCAAAGAATTGAAGGAAGCTTTCATGAAGTGAAGTGCCTGTACAATAGGATTACAAATCACAGAATAACTTTGGCTGGAGGAACCTTTGGAGGTCATTTGGTCATAACTTCATGTAAGATGTAACTTAAAGTAACATATGGGTTGAATATTCATACATGATGATGGACTTTAAAACAGGTACCATCATATAGACAACAGATCTCAGAGTAATCACTAAGTATTCTTTAAAATCAGTTCTTTAAGATCATAATCTAATTCTGCTGTGTACCAATGCTAAGAAATTTCTCGGAGTAGACCACAGAACTAGAAAGACAGACCATTCTTGGACCTAGAAGTACGCACACAAGCAAACAGGATGGTCAGATGTACAGAAACGCTTCTGTATCCGAAGAATTAAGCAGATAATGGCTCTTAGGCTAGAAGAGAGATGACTGGAGGGAATGTGACGGAGACAACTCATGAGTGGCACAGACAGTCACCAGAGAAAAAGTATTCATTATTTCTTCATTTATTATTCACTTTCTTGATTCAAAAAATAGGAGGTGTCAACGTAGTAGGCAGCAGGCTTAAAACAAACAAGTAATAGTACTTTATTCACAACTAATCATGAAAGTAACAGTTAAAGGATGTTGTTAAAGGCCAAGATTTTAGATTGGTTCAAAAAGTGGTAATGAAAATACATGGAAGAAAAATTAAAAGCTAAGAAACAAAAACACAAGGTACTGGGGAAGTACCACAACATCTTACCCCATATTCTATCCTTAAGTATCCATTTAATTGGCTACTGTTGAAGAAGGGATCCTGGGCTACCTTGGCCTGCAGCCTAACTCAGCCTCATTGTTCTCTTCTCTGGGAAGCTCAGAGAGGTGAGCAAATTAAAAACTCTCTTGAAAAGCAGCATCAGTCTCTCAGGCTCTTGCCTCTGGCCCCTTCTACCAAGCTCTAAAACCTTCCTCAGGCAGAAGGCAGAGGCAGTTCTGGGAGCTTCTCTTCTGTGAATTTTCAGCAGTCTTTTTTCTCCCATGGGATGGCTGCTTTCAGTTTTACAATGTTTCCCAAATTCTTTGTGTGAGAATTACTTTGAAGTAGTGATCAAATACTGATTTAGTTAAATGAGTGAGCCACAAAAAAAGAAACCATAGGCTTTAGAGTACTGTTAAAATTCAGTAACTTTTGATTATTTTTAATAATTCATTGCCTTATCATCTTTGTTTTGCCTTCTGAGAATGACAATATCCTGAAGATTAAAATCAGATATGAAAATAGATGGGTAAATGCAATACTCCTCTTGAAGATGAATAAGAGACTTATAAGTCCCAATACTTATATTGGGACTTATAAGCAAAATCCTATGCAATTCCATTCTACTTGTCATGGTAACTAAAGGCAACTTTGGGCCATATAATTTCTGCACACGCTTTTTTCTGGGGTTTTTTTTTTGTTTTTTTGGGTTTTGGGGGTTTTTTAATAGTGCTGTACTATTTTTTTGTGTAAAATGCAAAACAGTATACTTTTCATTTTATTGATCATACTTGTAAGCCCATTTTGTCTACTTTTACCTTAATCTTTTCCTTTTTTCTGCCTGCCAACTCCCTTGTATCCATCTCTAAACAGTGAAGTTTTGCTTAGAATAGTCCATGTTGACAGTGTTTTTATGCAGCAAAAGAGAAAGATACTGTAGGACTTTTAACCTACCTCACCTTAAAAATTAAGCTAATACATGCTGGGCATGTATTAAACACATGTATTATTTCTCTAAGAGAAAAATAAAATGTTCGTTGCTCAAGATACAGACAGTCCCAAAAATATATCCAATAAGACAAAAGAGCCTAAATTACTCAACTACAAACTAATCTTGCAATCCAACCAGACAAGGATGAAAGAGTTTGAGAAAATAAATATATTTCACCCTTTGGCATCTGGGTCTTCTGATGTTTAATTAAAAGAAAAGGCTAAAGGCTATGTTCTTCTCTGAATGTTAGCTCACTGCTGAGATGCCAAAGGGACAGGCACCTTTCAAAATACCTCTCCCCAACAGGAATGTAAAAATAATTTTAATTTAAAGTATAACAACCCAAATAAAAATCATTAAACTGCATTTGAAATGCTTCATTGGAAGACAAAACTCTGCTTTGCCTTCCAGAAATGCATTAGCGGAAAATTTCTTGGTGCAAAACATTAGACATGTTCTTTCTTGTATCACAACAAAGATGAATTCATTATTTTGGGAAGCAACAATAGCACAGCACATGGCATTAGCACTGTAGTAAAAAAAGCAAAGATCCTCAATGTTATACATATTTTTAATAAGTATGTGAGATAAAAATTTGACCTCACAAATTAGGTCACACAATTCAGTGTACCTCTGAATTCACTGTTGCTGAGTCCACCTGGAGGAAGCTGTCCCATTAACTGCTCCTAAGAACATGGTGACCACAAAGAAATTCACTGACTCTGGTCTCAAACTGCAACACTGTCCCAGCCACATGATGTAAAACATGTCAAAACACGTCTATCAATACTAGGAGCTGGTCAGGTTACAGCTGCAATCCAAGTCCTTGAAGAGCCCCAGAACATTCAGAATGATACAACACATCAGCAAGCAGTATTGCATCTATCCTGCTAAGGAGTCTTCCTTTTGCAGCAAGCGTGCTCCCAGCTGCCCTGTTAAACCAGTTCTTACCTGCGATTCACCTGGTTCACACAGATTCCTAGAGTCGTGCACTGTATACTTTATACGTGCCTTCAACAAAGTGTTTAGATGCTATATAGGGAAGGAAAAAGCATCCAAAACCAAATAAACTTCCCCAGAAAGTTAAGCATATGTGTTATATATACATATAATCAAAGCTCAGTTTTGGTTCTGTAGCTTTTTGCCATTACCATTTAGAGAAGTCTTTAGCTACTTAGCAAATCTAATGCTCCACAAACATTACAAAATTATCTCTAGGGAAAACACGCAAAACTATATATACTTTGTTATGATTTTTAATTATTAGACACACTTTACTTCCAAGAGAAGTAGATGTTTGAGTTCCTTCAAGTCTCTAAAACAGTAACTTTTTTTTTTTTAAAAGCCATATAGGCTGCATTTTTTTAAGCCACGGGCTGCATTTCTATCTATAACAGGAAACTGCAAAAACTAAATCAAAAGTTTGACATAAACAAGCAGGTCATTCTGGTTAGTCTGCATGCAGCAAGTCTCCAAGTCTCCTGGTCAGTTACAGGATGCGATGGATGTTTTACTACCATCAACCTTATTAGGTTATCCCATACCAGTAAGCAGCGGGAAAGACTTCAAACTTGTCAAATAACAAACTCTTCACTAGAGGAAGTTTTGTGGAACTTTTCTCTTTCCTCCAGTATTCCTTCAGGCTTTCCCCAATTTATTTTACAATCAGCTGCTCCTTCAGGTACACATTCATTTTGACCAGCCATTAAAAGCCATGGTTATGTTCAATGTAAACAGTATCTAAAGCTGAAAAAAATGTCTTGCATATACTCTAGCACTTCAAGCCATGCTGTCATGTCAACTCCCCAAGAAGCTTTTCCATAGATATTTAAAAGAGAAAGAAATAAGACCGTGGTACTCTGAGCAAGGTCCCGAGGGAAGATGCAGAAACAAATAGCCTGTAATGGTTTGCTCTACTCAGTCTGAAAGGAAAGACAAGAACTTTAAAAAGGGATTGCTATTCACTCCTACATTTTATTGACAGGAAAAATAATTAAGCAACACTACCGAATGTCTCAGAAAAACACCTATCAATGTAGTTCTTGATTCTATATACAAAAACTCCTTTACTAAAGGAAAACATGCTACCTTAGTCTAATCCATCTTGATGAAGATAGTCATAATAAGGAGGTACTATTAGTGACACCAGTCGGCTCCTGACTTCTCATGAGAAACTAAATACCGAGGGCTTGTTTAATACTGGCTTTTTATTTTTGGTAGACCTTTTTCTGTGGATTAAAACCAAGATAAATTCTTGTTCTCAACAATGACATTGACAGCCAGTTAGTAATGGGCCACCAGAGATCCAGCCAGAATCACAGGTAGCTGCCCCCATTGCTGAAATGGAGTAATAAATTCCTGAATGCCAGTTTTTTCAGCACTGGGCTTCATGTTGCAGAAGGTTATCTTTTCTTACCCATGAAATTGGGTATTCTCTATACTGGGCTGAATGAGAAAGACAACAGTCAATCAGGACTACCAAGGACTTGCCTGGATAGTTCATAAGACAAGAAAATGAGAGACATGCTCCAAATTCTCAGTTAAAGAGAGTAGTTTTATCTGTAACAACTACATGCTTGGCTAAGAATTATCTACAAGCTGGGATATCCCAGATTTTAATTTGGGCCAGATTTTGCTTTTGGCTGGGCACATGGTTGGAGTGGCACTGAAATGGAAATCCAAGTTGGACTTGCATATCACAGAGCACACTGTCAGAATTTCTTGAAATATCTCATGGTGTAATATACCTCATTCTTAACTGAAAAGGAAATTTAAACTGCCAATATTACGCTATCCCCTAATTTTTACTATGAAGACAAGATGCAATCATTGCCACAATACACAAACATCTGAATATTGTTTCACTGCTTAGTAATCAAACACATATAACAATGACACAACCTAGTTTAAAGATTCCACAATCCAATTTCAACAAAATATGAAGCACACAGTAGCTCATTTCCCACTATGTCTAATTAAATAAACATATCTCCAATGCTGTACTTCTCCCTGCACAGATTTTTTTTTAACGTGTATACTTCAGGCCATAAAGCTAGTTATTCTCTTCAGATCCTTTTCTTCATAATCTGTGTAAAATCAGTATTACAGTATTGCTTCACAAAGCAAGTACGGACCAGGCACCAACCAGAAATACAAATACCTCCTTTTAAAATTACTATTTGAACTTTGAAATCCCAGGCTGAAAAATAGCTTTGCCCAAGCTATTGTATTGCTTACATTACCTGTTAATATTGTGTCTCCCTCAAAAAAAGCCAGTCAATATTTTACTTTCTTTGAAGGGAGAAGACCTGTTGGGTCTGTCCCTCAGTTCAGAACTAAGGTTTTCTAAGCTTTAATCCATGTTTATAAAGAAATCAGCTATTTAAGAAGTCAGAACATGCTCAGTGACACTTTCACAGATCAGATTTTTAGTTTAATCTGCAATGAATCTTGAATATAAGGCTTCTAGTGTTCTATTTTTACCAAGTTTATCCTTCTGATATGAAATATACTTTCACACTTTTAGAGATTAAAGTTCCAATGTTTATATTAGCAGAAGTGTTTAGGGTAAAACCAGTTTTTAAAAACACCAAGCTGTGAATCTATCACATTTATACTCTTTATAACATTAAAAAAATAAAAAGATAGCAAACATACACTGTATTATTCCAATAGCTGAGAGAGAAAATAATTTCTACTCTTATTAAAATACATACAATATTATTTGTGTTTAAAACATCGGTCGAATTGCATCATCCTTCTCAAGAAAACATACAAAGCCTTAATTTATGCTTACAAATATACATATGAATGCTCCATTTGTCACTTAAGTCAATAGTGCAAATCACATGCTTAAAATTCAACACATGCATAAAAGTTTTCATGACATTCCTTACACAAGTTAAAAACCGTTATATAATTATCACTCCATATGCCCATCCTGAGCAAAAACTGACACCAATCTAATCACTTCTCAAATACATATAAGAAGAAACATGTTGTTCTACAGTAAAATGCAAACTCTAGACCAAATTTTTCCTAGCTTTATAGGTGCAGATGCATTTACAGGTTCATCTCTCAATGGCTTTTGTTATCTGCTGATTAATCCAAAGAAAGGTTATCTAAAACCTGTCTCCCCTAAAACTTAGTAGATGGGCCAATTCAGGAGGCTATCTGCAACTGGACCACAGGCTGAAGTCATAGTGCACAGCATAAAGAAAAGACAAAGTCATATTTTCTTTTGCTTTCCAATTTGGTTTTCAGTTGTACAGTTTCTGCAGACATTTCTTTTTGTACAGTTTCTGCACATATTTCTTTTCTCATGACTGTTTCATTTCCCAGGAATTTCTCTGCCTCATCATCCATTAATCACTTTTCCTTCTACCCTTTATTCTTATTCAGCACCAAGCAAATCTCAAGGAGGAAACTGTCACTGTCAAAACTTTTAACCAAACTTCAAAGAAAAACAAATGAAACAGCCATGAACAACTTACTGCTTTTAGGGTACTTCAGCTAGATAGGTTCCTCCATCAACGAGCTTTACCAGCGGAAGACGAGATATTTTAATACAGTAACCTCACACTGTTTTGTTTAGACCATCCTTCTACTCGCAGTACTTCTCATCAAACTTAAATGATTTTTCATTCAGGGCTAAGCTGTGTCAGTAAAAGTTTAATTTGGCTCTAACAAGCACAAAAAGAGAAGCACAATGCATCAACTTGACTATACTATGCCTCCCGCATTCATTTTTCTTTACTAAAATAGCCAAAGACAGACAGCAGAAAGAGACAAGACAGAATATGATGTTGAAAAGTTTGTGCTAAAATACTTACAGCCCAAAATAATTGCATTTACTGCTGATATCAAACTCCATCAATATTTAGACACTGCAGGTGCCTGTTACTGATTCACAGCAATTGCCTGCTTTCCTAAACTAGTACCCATGCTTCAGCACTATAACATGCAACACAGGTAGCGGCAGCATATTAAACCTCCTAAAGACAAACCAGTCTGGGCAGCGAACTTTTTTTTTTTTTTTTTTAAATAAAGACAGCACATTAAGATTTAAATTTTATTTCTGACTTTGACTACCTCTCAGCAAAAAGAGCACCATGGTGATAGGATTTCCAGAGATTTATATACCAGTGTTCTTGAAAAGCTCTTAGGATCAATGCAATAATGTATGCCTGAAATAAGTGATCTCTTACAAGTGCTGCTCTCTGGATAGCAGCTTCTGTCTCTCAAGGCAATATGCAATCTGATGAACAATATTACTTAGAATATGCAAAAGAGATGCCAAGAGTTTACCAAAGACATTTATGTCTTTAAAAGTTATCTCCACCAAGTTACAGCAGGACTTAGAAAGCATATGCCAATAAAATGCAAATAAAAAAAGCTCACTTCATTTGAAAATTGACAAAGGATACGTACGGAGCAGGTTACTATGTACTACCTTTTATTATTATTATTTATTTTTAAAAATATATAATGTCAAAAGCAATTCTGTAAGACTGTGTTCTGCAACAATCTCTCTAATAAGGGGACATAAACATAATGCAGATGTTCTACATTTCTACTGGCTTTCAAAAATATAATGGGGACCAAGAACTTTACTCAATAAGACTACCCCAACAACTCAAAGAACTGTTCTGTGTAGGTAAATGGATGGGGTGGGGGGGAGCAGAACCACATTTTAGGCACTGGTTTCATAGAGCTTTTAAACATCTATTTAATTCAATGACTCTGGTGATTTCAATGGTACTTGGTCTTCAACAAAAACTAATCTTGAAGTACCCTGGTATATAAAGATCATATAAATACTTCTATTAGACTTCAACAGCAAGTAAAACTACCAGTATACTCAAAAGATTCTCAAAGCTGAATTATTTAACCTTTTAGGAGTCTCCATGAGACAGCTATGTTTAAAGATCTGGATCTATAAGGACTATTCTGTAAACACACATTACACTTCACTGCAACATATACCACTGAATGGGAAGAACTCAAACAGTCCCACTTGGAAGAAGTGTTCTTATCCTCTTCTGCATTTTGATTGATATTCTTGATGTTTCCCCCTCCGACTGTATTAATTTTCAGAGTTACAGGGTGCTCATTTTTTTCTTTTTTCTTTAATGACTTCAGTCAAAAACACAGAACAATTTAGGAGTATCATGAAGCAATTTTTTTTGCTAGAGGGAACAAAGTGACGATACGTGTTCCAAAACATGTCAAAGTTACGTGAGTAAGAAAGGTGTGGTTTGCTTCAACTAGTTACAACATATAGACTTTCAGAGCCAAGGCAGCTGCAATGCTAGTGGCACAACCAGCATTCCTACTTTTTGAAAAGTGCTTAGCTCTGCCAGGCTGTAATGCGGTGTACAGAGTTGCTATCCTGTTTAATGTTTGACTCCAACTATTTGCAGCTGTCCACATCTAGAAATATTTAATAATCCACAGCTTAGTTTTATTCCAAATAATATCTGCATAACAAATCTCCAGTAATTAAACTATACAAGAAACATAAAGGACAGAAATGTAATTACTGTAAAAAATGACACTAAAAATATCACACAGTTACACTGAAAATCATTGATTATTTTATACAGACATATAATGGGTCTCCAGAGGAAACGTTCACCCACTTGAGTACACAGTCTATAAGCAAGCATTTAATTTTCTTAAGGGCTGCTGCTGCCATGATTCCACAGAAGTATCTACTATAAACTAACAGGAAGAATAAAATCACTTTGAAATTCTACATAAAACTGCAATTGGTTTATGCCTTTTAGAAGAGAAACTCATATTCAATACAGCTAAGCACTAAGCACCACCACAGTTAGGAGAGTTGAGAATACCCACAACTTTGCAGATCAGAACCTAAGCTTTATAAGCAACTGTCTGCTTTTCATCGCTTAGTTATTTCTTTTAAAACTGCAGAGTACAGTAGGGTGGGTCATGTTAACTGAAAGCCCAGAGGCATTTTGTTGTTCAGGTAGAACTGAAGCACTGCTTAAAAAAAAACAAGGAAAAAAAATTAGAGTTCAATGAGCTGACCTTATCTTTGAAATCACAAACAGAGCAATCACTTTAGACCTTCAGGACTTCAGCAATAAAGAAAGTTCTCAACATTGCGTGCATTATAATAGCATTCATAATGCAACTTGATAAAGTGAGTTACACCTTTCTCACTCTTTTTATTTAATGTTTAACTATTAAAAGTCATGACACAAACCTGGGTCCACGTGTCTAGAGTTTCTTCTAATTCCATTCGTTCGTTTCTGCATAGCAAAAATACAAATCAAGGATATGAATAAACATGTTTTCATGTAGGCACACTGCACTCCTTTCATTCCCACAATCTACTAGGCAAAGCTGGTTTTCTTAAGTTATTTCCCCCAACCACTACCACAATTATCTTTATCTTGTAGAAAGATCATACTTTGAAAAATATTCTTAGTAATGTAGACAGTTTTTTCATATAACCGATTTTTTCTGACACTAGGTTCAAAAGATTTTTAGTCCGTAGGTTTATTCATACATCAACATCTTTTGATACCAAGAACAAATTTATTTTTTAATAATTTATGAATAGGATAGCAGAAAAGTATGCAGTTTGGCATTATCTGCCCCAGAGAATGTCCACAAACACGAAAGTATCAAAGCTGCTTGCGTTGCTTTAATAAGATAGAAACTTTCGCTATTCACTATTCCTACTTTGTACTTAAGGTAGCTAGAATTTCCTATGCAGTTCTTGATTTCCTTATTTTCTGGGCAAGTACTTAAATATATTTAGTAACTCGCCTCCCTCTTTCTTTTAAATTTTGATGAACCAGAGCTGTGTGAAATCAGAAACTCTCTGACAAGACTGAGACTTTATTTTTTTTATGTATTTTATACTCCAAGACACTTAATGTGGATCCCTGAAAATTTCAATGTGAAATAACGCATATCTGTGAACTACTGATCTGCTCTTGCAAGCTTGTTTTAACTGGTAGCTTGCATGAAGGTTCATGCATTTATTTATTTTTTAATCAAACCAAGCAGAGAAAAGCATGTTGCATAACAAAGGGAACAATTAGGTTGCCCCAATTTACTTGCAGTTGATATAAGCTGATGCAGGACACACACCGAGGCAAGCCAGAAAGCAGTAACCTGCGGCACAACCAAATTACTAAGCCCTGTAGCAAGCTGGCAAAATGAAAAACTTGGTTTAAAAACAGCTTTCAAACTCTTGAGTCTTTGGACATACTCTTTCTGTACCCCACAACTCTAATTAAGGAAAGGATGCAAGTTTTGTTTCATTTGCAGTGCAAAGAAGAAAAATTTAAAACTACTGCTACAGTGAAGGTAATGCTACTGAATAAGAACAAAAGGCTCAATTATATCCTAGTTATTTTTTAAATGGAGGCTGCATTGCTGATAAGGATTGATGCAGAGTGGTAACTACAGATTTGCACAAGAGAGGGAAAGGGGCAGGAGTGGGAAAAGCAAGCACAAAGGAAGATACAGAAATGTTTAACTGAAATGAAAAAAAAATACAGTAATTCTGTGACAACATGTCATATACACCAAAGGACCGGATGGAAACCAATTTTAAGGAAATAATTCTTGAGCAGTATGAAAACATGCTCGATACTCTTAAATGTATTGCAGTACCAGTAGATTTTATTACATTACTGGTATGAAGTCTAAATCCAAGTTTTCCAAAATGACAGGTCCTCATCTATGCTCAAGTTTCCTTCTGCACAGAGAAAATTAAAGCAGGCACTTAAACAAGAGTTTTTGTGAAAATGAAAGCAATCCTGACATTTTGGATCAACTCAATAGTCAATAGCAAATCAATAGCTCCCGAAAGGAAGCCATTTTTTCCTCACAAAAATTTCAAATCAAGCTAGAGGGTGAAAAGCCGAGGAGCAGGAGGGATTAGATGCAACCAGTATACATATTTTCTTCATGCAGCCACAGTATGTTTGCCACAGTTAGCTTTACTGAGTCTGGCAACCTTCTCCACAAGGGCCAGTAAGCAATCTGTTTATGGCTCCCCAGCGCTGCCTGTCTGCTGCAGTACTGGGAGGCTGTTAGGCAAAGGGACCATGCTGCAGTTTCCCTATTTCAGAGTGCCCTTACTTAGCGGGTATTTCTAGGCAGAGACGTGAAAAGCCGGGCAGCACGTGGCTGGAGGCACGGCTGAGGGAGCAGCGAGGAGCGCGGCCGGGTGGCAGCATCTTGGGCACAGGCAGGGTCAGCGGTAGCACAGCCCTCTCCTCACCCGGAGTTCCTCCTGGGCCGCCTCGCCCTTCCCCTGCTGGGCCCCCAGGAAGCCGGTGCCCGCTGCTGCGGCCTGCACCCGCCTGAGGCCCACAGCCAAAGAGCTCGCCAGAGCGTGCCGGGGCTCCCCTCACCCGGCCCCCGCCACCGTCTGGGGTCACAGCGACGCCAAACCAGCTCAAACATCAGAGAGCACAGACACGGTCAGCCCTGCACCAGTCATGTCAGCAATAACATCCTTCAGATTCCATTACCCATTTTAGTGATAGCACCAAACACATACATGCTTATGGAGAGAAGTAACGTACACTTTCATACGTTGTTCATAACCAGCGTGTCATTTAAGCAGTTAAATTACCATAAACTTCTGATCTAAAATAGATGCTAGAAACTATTATACTCTACGTGTAAAGTGCTGCCTCTCTCTTGTCAGAACTGGCAGACAAAACCCTATTGCCATGCCTTCCTGTACTTCAGTGGAAAGGCACCAGGAGCTGGCGAGAAAATAACCCAGGGTAGCTTGCAGCCTTCTTGGGCTGACAGCAAGGTACACTGTGTGCACCACAGCAGCTCCTCTGTACCGGGCCCATTTCACCATTCTCCCCACATTATATGAACTCCATAACCATTGGATAGCTCTGCAACTAAAGTTTTGTTACACAAAGAGGCAAACACTGCCTTGCCGATCCTTCATCGCCCAGCAGTCTGATGTGGCAGAGATTGGTACACTAGCATGTTACTCCAGCAAGGCTCGCTAGCATTAAAAAAAGAAAAGATTACTTTTAACTCTACTGCCAGATTTGGTCTAGGAACTGTAAGGATCTAGACATCAGTTGTGAGGCACTGTATGTTTTTTACCTGTAACTTAAAAAACACATCTCCACCCCCTCCCAGTGCTCTTGGCATTAAGCCATATCAACTGAAAATTGATTCACACTTTGAACAGAATACATTTATATTTAATTTCGAATACCTTGTTTCTTAGACAACTTCTGTTTTCCACCACTCTAAAGAAATCTGTTGTTAAACGCCCAAGCAAAACATACCTGCTCCAACAGCACATACACAAAGTAAATAAGGAGCTCTTATGTCACCGACAAAACAAACAGCACATGCAAAGGAAAACTAATCCTTACCTCATGTTTCAGGTTCCCGTGTTCTGAAACATAAGTAAAAATTGGCATTATTGGCGATTGTAAATTGTACGCTTTTTATACAGCAATCTCAGCCTGTGCTGTGTTGCATTAGAGAAAACACTGCTGCCTTCTTTCGCTACCTGAAACCTGCAGCCGCCCAGCAGCCGGGGCTGCGCCAGGTCCTGTTGTGCAAACCCCGCTGCGCTCTCCTCCCCGCCCATCGGTCCTGCCGGGCTGCGCCGAGCCAGCTAGGAAAGGCTCCTTGCTGCAACTTACGCTGCACTTCCCAGCAGTGGCATGGCACTCTGCTCCACTAAGCTTTATAAGCTTTTAGAGCGCTTCAAAAACACTTTATAAATGTTGACTCGTTGGGAATTCAAAAGCTACAGTTCTTCATTGTAAGTCGAGTTTACACCTTTTATTCTGTCTTTTCACAGCATGCCAACATATATCACAACAAGATGTATACCTTTAACTTCAAAATTTTCTATATTTTGTGTCTTTGAGTTCAATTCAGCCCTGCATGAGTATACCACAGACTCTGAAGCCATCGGTGGTTTATCTGCCTCTTCTGCTATGAATTTTCTTGTACTATTTAAAAATGAGGAAAAAAATAAAGTCCTGTGGGTGATCAGGACTGCATCAAGACAATAACACTTTTGCACGCACACACCACCACAAATGACACGAAAAGGGGTATTTTTTTACATTTTTCTTTGAACGTCTGATCTGATAACTGGTATTTGGGTGTACTCTAGCTTTTGGTTCGGGGCCTTATCAAAGCACACACAGCTGTATTTACCTGTGTGCACTCTCTAGGACTGCACATGCTGTTGAGGCAAAGCACAAACTGCATGTGCCTGGTCAGTACTTCATCACATTTGAAAACTTTTACTGTAATATCTTGTAAACAGTAAGGATATTCACAGTAAATAAACTAAAAAGCTTTAACTGCAAGTAGATTTTGTTCTGCTAAAAAAAATTATATTAAATAGTAAAGTGTGGGAAAAAAAATCTTTGGCTTTCTAGCATTTTATGCAAAGATGATAAGGCATGCTGAGACCAAGCACACCAGCTGAGGACTCTGGGCCAGGCCAGGGAGGCACAGCCTGTTTACCACTGGCAGAGCTCTCTTCTCACGTACGCTTTCAGTCACCATTTCCTCTCTCATACAGTGCGCCAAAGAAGCATCATCTTGTCATCCACAAAAAACGCTTTTATGATTATAACCTTTCCAAAAGTATTAATTTGCATTTGTATAGTGAGCAAAGAGAATAAAAATAAGCCCGCCCCAAAGGAGGAGATGTAGGTAGACTACTGAGGTTTTCTAAGGAGCCCGAGGGAATTAGTTGCTTAAGTGCTGCTGAAATTCAATATAATTTTGGTATTTACTTTGCAATTTGAGATGCCTTTCAGAATTTTTGCCAAAATCTGAATAAAATCACCTTTTTTGAATGTTTCGTCTCAGCATTATAAATTATTTCAAATGAAGGGAAGTCATTTAGGTAAGTACTTGTGGGGGGCCAAAACTTCAAATCCAGACTTATGGTTTTTCATTTTTATTTTTTTTTTAATGGCCTATATTTAGTTCTGCAGATCTCTTATCAAAAAAATGAAATGGCAATGTCATTCTATTCTCCAATGGGAATGAATGAATCTGATTTTTAATGGTTGCTGTTGAATATTATTTTTACCTCTACAAAATATCCCAAACCCAACTAGATGAATGAGTTCCATTTGGTAATTGCAGCACCCGAACACTTTTCATAATAAATAATTAAGGAACTCATTGATCAACTTTCAATAATTGGATTCAAGAAATTACCACACAGGAAGGTAATAAATACTCCTGATAACTTGCATAAAATAAATTTCATGAAAAGGGAGGTGGAGGGATTGGATTAAAAAGAAAGCCCAAAACTTTGCCAACACTAACACACCGAAATACCATTTGTGACTTCACTATTAACACTTCAGGAACAGAAAAATATCCAGTATCTGTATATCCACATAAAAGCCTATTCAAAAAATAAGACTTATGCTTGTCTTGTTATTTCATTACAGTTTAAATATTCCTGTATTTCAGAATATTCTGTATTGAATTATGTGAATTGCTTCCTTGTGAAAGATCTTTTTTCCAAATGTTACACAAGTATAAGAACAAAAACCTTCATTTCTATTTATTTCTATTTTTAGAAAAAAAATTAACGTCTGAGGATATCCACCAGCAGATATTTTACACATGACAATTTTAATTCAAGTTCCTGCTCATCACCAATGTGCCAATGAAATTATCAAGTGAGTTCTCAGTTCTGACAGCAAACTACTTCTTTTACTACCATAGTTCAGTACAATTTTTAGGTTTTTTTGTTTATTCACTGAGGCCATGATACCATTGGGTCACATTTTGATAGTTATATTTTACAACAAAAGCAACAGGAGCAGCAGCTGGCCTCGATAAGTGAGGGAGCAGAGATCGGAAAATGGGAATAAGCTGCTCCTCAGGGATGCAACAGCACAGCTGGATTTATGTGCTAACTAAATGGAGAGTAAATAAAAAGGATATGTAGTAAACTACTCACCCTCCTATTTTAAAAGAAAATTCAAAATGTTTAAAACGCAGGAACTATAAAGTAAGCCACTTGAAGGAGTTGCGGGACTACCTGCTCCTTTCCAGTCATTTAGCCAGTCATTGCATAATCTGAAGAAAAGCAAATTGTGATCTAGAAGTACCACAGTGTAGGACTCTGCACAAAATATCAAGCCCCCTAAGTGACTTTTGTTCAGGTTGAGCAAGGATGGTTAGTTAAACAATACAGCTCAACCTTTGTTGCAGTTAAATAAAAAGTGGCATAACTCCAATGAACATTCTGGGATTTGAGCATTTACTTGTCAGTGCTGTTGACATGGTAGGTTTGGAGGAGAGCCAGCAATTTTGCAACTATTGATCAAGCCAGCAAAAAGGTAAACAGTGAAAGCTACTGGTTCTTTTTAGATGCCAAAACACATGCTTTTTATGAATAATCTCTAATGTGCTGTAGCAAGCAATTATTACATAAACAGTATGGGCTATATTATTGGGCATACACATTACCATATGAAAGCAACTCTAAACTTAACCCATTCATATGGTAACATTTTCTTTCAAGTTCATCATACAGTTGAAGAAATTTCTTCCCCACCTAAGGAAACATAGTACTTTTTCAAATTGAATTATCTGAAGGAGAAAGGAATCATGCATAAGTTAACTAAAAATTACTACAAAAATGCCCAGTTAATGTTTTTCTAATCCATTTATGCCCTGATGAGAGATGCTTCTAACATTCCCTGGGAACAGCGATATAAACAAGAAAATTTTGTGGGTTTGGCACCATATCTAAAACATTCAAAACATTTTCAGATTCCAGAACCATTATTGGAGGTTCATCTAATTGAAATATTCAATAGTCTGCGGAACCAGCAAACATTTGCCTGAGAATACTTAATTCAATATAATTGGACGGACTTGGAAAAATTCCAGTTTGGCAATAGAAATGGATTGTTAATTCTGCTGTTTTAGACTAGGAAACAGACTGGCGTTCTGCAATATGTTCTGGGCAGAGCGATACTGCAGAAATTGCAAGGGCCACAGAACAACCTGTACAATGAAAGTAGGAATAAGGAGGGAGACAGCTTCTCCCCTTGTCCACTAAAGGTGTGTCTTACTCATGCTCGCTTACCAAAGGTCCCACTCTTAACCATTCCCAAACACAAACCCTTCCAACTAGCGGGAGAGCATCAGCAGATAAGTAAAATTGTCCTGTGCCTTGAAATAAGGCATAGGAGTGCAGTTGAGAAGCCAGAAGAGGTAGAAAGGGAACAGGAGACCTCCACATCAGACACTGGAGAAAAGAACAACATATGTCCTTATAAATGGCCCCTGTCAGAGAAATACATGCATCCATTTTGTAATCCTTGTGTTTAAGGATTTCATAAGGCCTTGTGTTTAAGACTGCACAATCAGACTTGAAGGAGTTCATCACAACATTAGCAAAAAAGAAGGCACATGGAGGGTTTCAAGTCACAGAAAAATTAAGTGATAGGACATAAAAGTAAAATATATGAAAATGCAGAGGACTAATTGAGCATGTACAGGGCAGCATTTCAGGGGAAAAAAGGTTAAATCAGTAATGACAGAAATGAGTACAGAAGACTTCCAACCAGCACTGCCGATTTACGGCAACAAGGGCAGAAACAATTACAAAAAAAAACCAAGGGCTAAATGCAGACATTTTGTTCTATTTATTAATTCAACAGATTAACTCTGCGTCTTTTATTGCTGCAACTTCTACAGTCTGTTGAACTGGCCTTCTTTGAAGCAAAACATCTGAAGAGCTGGCATATGCTTGTGTATAAGGCATAGCATGACACACAGCAATTTATCTTCAGATTTTGTCAATGTTTCTCTCATAAGTGTGTCATCTAAATCTGACACTTATTAAATTTGTCATTCTAAAGGTTTCATGTGTCTTTGGATGTCTCTTGAATTTTCACAAACTGTGACTCGGAATGAAACACAAGAAGATTTAATCCACTCAGGGAGGTTGTAAGTATCATTTCAGAAAGCCTAGCAAAAACATCTGCTCAGTGGTCTAAAAAGAAAACAAAATCTTAAAACTGTACAAAACCAGAAAATGCTGAGGAAAATTCAAATGCCTTTAAGAAACCTAATGGTATATTCTCATTGCAGTGTTTTGAATTCTGATCACCTCTTTTCAAACAGACCTCTAGAAATAGAAGAGGTCTACAGAATGGGAATGAAAACTATTCAAGGCATAGAAAAAGTTCCACTTATGAAGAGATAATTTAAAAATGTAAGACTAATCAGTTCAGAGAGTATACTTGTAAGATGTCATGAGAAGTTATAAAATAATTTATCGTATAGAAGCAGTCAGTCAAGACTTCCATTAACTCTTCTCACGAAACCCCACAAAGTCACATGTTAAATGAAAAAGGTAAAAAGGTCAAACATAACCACGATAAGATGTGCAACCTAGAAAAAAACAACAAAAAACAAAAGCCAAACAAAAACTCTACAGAACTCACTGTTCCAAAACTTCTGAAACGCAGTCAGATATTTCTATCAAAAAAAAATAGAGAAACTATGCAAAAGCATTAACAAGATGTAAAAACTCTTATAACACCAAAAAGATAAAAAAAAATTTAACAAGATTAAGAAAGTAGCATCATTCCTGGGCATTGTCTACCACACAGAGGATTTGCACTTTCCTGTGAAGCATCTAGAATCAACCATTGGCAGAATGACAGAAGACCAGATTAAACAGACCACACATATATCATGGGATATATATATATTTCATGTCTGTGGCCATAACTAATACCACATGACTGGGGAATAATAACGTCCAGTTTCCTAAAAGGATGATTGTGTTTCATGTCCATTATACCCTGTGAAAAAGGCTGTAATAGTCCCCTAGAAACAAAAGAAATACATAACGATACAATAAATGTTCCAGGCATTTTGCTACTATTGAAGCATTCTGGCTATGCTCCACAATTTCTTATGTAATAGCACTCTCAGGCTACCTTTGCTAATTTCCCACAGGAGCAGCAAATGACACTACTAGAAAAATTAAATTTATCATAAATTAATTTCTCTAAAGATTTCAAAAGGAAAAGCTTCAAAATTAAAACTATGTTAGAATTTTGTGCATGTAGAGCATACTTTTTCCACAAAATGCCGTGAAAATGTTGAATTTTACATAGTATCTTTGTGTCTGCATTCCTTTAATAACATTTCATAACTTAGCAGGCATGGCAGATAACTTATGGGAGACCTCATTTCTCAGCATAGCTCTGGAAAAGTGAAAACATCGCTCCGGAATATCACTCATACTCAAGTTGGACAAACCAGTATTTAAAAGAGTCTGAATTGTCCCATCCCTTTCTGGACCATACAGGGAAGCAGGAACTGGTAAAGGCCCTCCTTCAACCTTTCTTTACTCTGTGCACATTATGAATGGGCAGCACTGCTCAATTAACACTTCTTCCTTTAAAAAGGCAAATAAAGAGTACAAATGGAAAACAGTAGAGAAAAATCTCAAGATTTCCCTTGCTACTCATTGGCCAAAGTCCCTCATCAGGTGGAGAGAAGACACATTTTCAGCAAAGCGGGCAAAACCATTTGTCCTTTCCATACTCATTCATTCATAGAGCAAGGGGGAGCATGGCAAGAACTGTAATTTAGAGTTTGTTTCTGCAGCTATGATCTACTCTCAGAGCAGGCTGTAAGAAGCCACAGCCTAGCACCTCCTGTCATTCTGCCTCATGAGAAGGTGGAAGATACACAACTCTTCTAGCTTGCACTAGAGCTACAGAAATCTAGGAGCCTTTGCGGAGTAGAAAAATAGACTGAAAAGAGAAAGAGAAGTTTGAAGAGAGGACAGAGAGCAGAACACCTAGATGTAAGTTAAACATGTAACACAAAGCAGTATCTTAACAATCCAGTTGCTTGCAACTTCACTAAAGAAAGACTCAGTACAATATAATTTTACAAAAATCAGGGCAATGATTTAAAGTAAAATCCAAAATAACATTCTGCTCCTTTGAAGCTGTAAAATGATAATTTATTCCACTTACAAAGGAGAAGAAATATGATTTTTTTTCTTTATTTTGTTCCCTCTAGCAAGTGCACAGCATTACTTAAGTATATATGCAGGAAAACTGCAAGAAAGCAGACCTTGTGTTATCTAGGCATTTATGGTCATTCTTACTGATACATATGGCACCATATGTGTCCACAGATCTTTACAGAGGAACAGAAAGACAAGCTCCTGCCTCCTGGGGTGCCAGCTATCCAATTAAAATTAAAAAAGAGATTAAATCAGAAGGTGCAAAAGAAAGAAAAAAGTAGAAGTTGGGGTGGTTTATACCAGAGAAGATAGCTCTCCTGTGAAGAACAGTATGTGTTTGTTTTTCCACTCTATTAATTTAAATGTAATTGCTTTAAAATATTCAATTTATAATATAATTTTAAATATTTATTTTCTTTAGAATATCCGTAGGAGATCCTATGAAAAACGTGTGTTCCAAAAAGGATTTCAATGAAAAATACTGTGATTGCTTGTATGGTTTTCAGATCTACAAAAGATTATTTTTTAAAAAGTCCAGACTTGGAGGACAGCATGGAAGATCTCCAATACAGGAAAGCAACTGAGACAATAAAGTTCACTGACTGCAGCAGAAGTTGGTACCTGCCATCCTGATGATTTCATGAAAGAATGAAGTAGGCAAACAGCACAGTGAGCCAAAAGCCAAGTAGAAGTCAGGAAGTAACACAAACAGGGACAAAGACAGAAACAAGCTTATACAATTTTGAAAGAAACAAAAAGCTAGAACCAAAATCTTGAAGCAGCAGCTTCGTAAAGAGCAGCGGATGAAGTCATGATGTAATTCAAGCAGTGGGAGAGAGATTATCTCTGCAACAGCATTTTGCAAAGATTGTAGATAGTAATGTCAAGAAGAAAATAACCCAATGGGAGGAGGTTGCAGTAGCTTACGTGAGATACACGAGACATGAGAAACTTCATAAACTATTATGAAATAATTTTGGAATGAATGTACAGGTTTTAGAGAAGTGAGAAGGACAATTAATTAGAAACTTCCCCAACATATACAACTACACTTTCCAGAAATCATCATGTGTTCCAATGGCTTTTCTCTTTCAAACACACTCAAACAACAGGAATTCAAACGTATTAGTGGGGAGGGAAATTCGGGTGGGGGTGTGTTTGTCAGTTGTCCCCCGCATCAGCACCAAATAATCTCTAGAAAGAAGAAAGTAATAGTTAAGAACCTGGACAGAGGGAAGAGTCAAAAACAGCACTATGGTTACTGGACTAGCTGGCTGGAGTGGAACAAACTCACTGCCAGCAATTGCAGAGGGGAAGGGGAAGGGGAAGGGGGACAAATGATGAGAGCTAACATTTGGCATTAGCAGTGGGAGATCCAGAAGATGTCAGAGAGAGAATTATAGATACAATAATGAGCAGAAGGGGAAGAGGTCAAATTTGGAGTCATCTGAGGGAGACCAAATGGTAGCGGAAGTCAAGAGAGTCCTTAAGGTCCCAAAGAGCAGAAGAATAATAGGGGAAGTGCAAAGTGACAATGGCCAGGGAAGAAACTCACAGAGTACAGCAATCGATTAAAAGAAGAGGAAAAAATGATCCTTAGATGTGGGAAGTAGAGAGCCATCAATCACCTTTTTGTGAATACTGTGAGTGGACAGAAACCATGGAAACCAAAGAGATGAAAGAGGAAGCTGAAGCAACACAAACAGCCAGCTTTGGGAGCTGAGAATAAAGTACGAAAATTGACATAGACATAAAGGGAGAACCACAAGGATGACAGATGATATGCCATACAGTAGGTGTTACATATGAGCAGTCTACGATTAAAACAAGAGCAATTCCTCGTTCTATACGACATTGACAAAGAAATTGGGTTTGACCTATAACAGTTCTCTCCTGCTTTTGAACATTTCAATTTAGTAGCAATAAAAATCCCTATGAATTCTAAATGCAATTCTAATTGTGCTTATAAATGGTAGTTTCACAAGTATGTATGTTACAATAAACACAAATTAGAGGTAAATTAAACCTTAATTATATCTAGTAAGTTTTATGTCCTAATTAAAAATGGTATTCTAACAATAAAAATGACTTACCACCTGAATTAGCTCTGCCACAATTGTCTAATCTTCCTAAACATTCTTTGTGTGCTCCAGCTCCACACTTAGAACATAAATAGCCTTGATAAAATGTTCCCCTGTAAAATAAAATTAGGTAGTGATACATTAGAGGTGATAAATTCCATGCATAAAGGAAGTAAGAGACATGGCAGAAGGTATTAGAAGTCATTTGCTCTTCTGCATAATGATAGTCCTTAAAGGCTCACGAAAAAGTGACAACTGACAAGCAGCTCATCTGCTTTTCGTTAATACTAGCCATTTAAAAATCACAACCAGCTAGTTCGTCTGGACTACTAGTAGAATAACAATCTGCATTTCAATTTAGCCCAAAGCAACTTTGGCACAGTATACTTGAAATTGTACCATTATGGGTCTATCCTACTACAGATCTACACTTCACTTCATCTCAATAGGCATTTGCCTAGACACCATGAAGAATAAGATCCATTTCAAAAGAATTGTAAGTGCGAATATATATTTAAGCATTAAGGAGTTTAGAGGCTATATTGGAAATATTCTTGACTTTAAATGAGAGAGAGAGAGATATCTCCAGGTACACTTTAGTTAATATTCAGAGCTGCTAAATAAGGAGTCACTTTCCTTACTCTAAATGTTCTCCAGTTCCCCTTAATGAATTGGAATCTGAATTTGAGTCTGAGGAAACTGATTTATTTTCAGATTTGTGCATGGCTTTTCTCTTAGGTACGATTCACTGAATGGCTAACAGGGAAACAGTTCTTTACATGTACCTCTAGGCAATTTTATGAGTTCCATCTACCAATGTATCTGCTTACTCTTCACACTAGATTTGTCTGTCTCCAAGATTATCCTGATCAGTTTGGAGTGATTATGCATCCTAGTCTAACATGACACCTTCAGCTTCAAAAGAAAATCAGGTCTCTCATATGGAACACAGGATTGAACAAGTTCAACCTGAACAAAATGTACAGCAACTGCTATTTCCTACAGCAATTTAGTGATGAAATATATTTTTAATTAAATTCAGAAGCTCAGTATTTTTAAGTATCGGAGCACACAAATTTAAAGACAAATAAGTAGAAAGTATGAAAATATTTTAATGCAGTCCTCCATTTTTATTTTTTTCCTTATTGCTACACAGGAATGCAAGATTCTCTAGATAAAAGTATAGGACATAACATTATCCTTCACTACAGATGCTTCTAAGACTAGGATTTTATCCCCACTTAAAGATTAGACACTAAGGTTCAGAATTTTTTTTTCAAGTATTTACATGTTAGCTTATGTTTGAAGCTTAAAATGACAGTCCATTTTAAAAATTGATTTAGGCATTTTATGAGGCTAAGTCCAGTAGGCTTTCAATACAACTTAGATATCCAGGGACATGTCTATATACCACAAGGTAGCACTTGGGGATACCCAAGCTATCTTCAAGCAGATTGGCATGCCTATACACCACAATGCAGCATCACACAGACTGTGTCCTGAAAGCAAGACAGCCGTTTCTCAGCAACTGCACTTAGTGCAGTAACAGAGACACAATGACTCAACTATACTGCTTCAAATTCAGAAATTAGCCCTGCCACCTCTAAGCTGAGGATGTCTGCACCACTCCTGATAGTCACTTAGACCTTATTGCATTGAGGAAAAAAAAAAATCATCTAAAAAAAAAATCTCCGAAAATCCAGGTCAATCTAACTGTTCAGGAAAAAGGTTGCTAAAGGAAAAAAATACCCGACAGGGAGGAACATACCTGAGGTTATTTTATTCCATGCCTGTGCTTAACAAAAGCACTACCCATACTTCAAATGCCCTTTCTAAAATGCTGTGGCTACATTTTTCGGAGCATCAACAATATGCAACATGAGGACCTGAACTGGACGAAGTTTACAAAGCTTTTGCATCTCCAACTTACACTATGGAATTTAGGTTGAATACATACCTTTATACCACTGGACATTCCACATTTACAAAAAAACAAGGTAGCTCCTAAAAGATAGCTCAAATAATGAATGAGAAACTACAGATGTCTAAGCATGTGTGTTTCAGAGGAAAGAGGCAGAAAACATTAAATTTCTTAGCTTAAGTTAGCCTTACAAATCCTTGTTCATGAAAGCATTAGTTGTCTGCTAGCACTTCTTATCTAGCTTTGCAACATCTATCTTCAATTTGTCTACTTATCTCTGGTTCAGAAATGCCTGTTAATGCCTCACAGTTATTTTCTGTCTCACAAAGCAATCTCCCCATATCAAACATTTATGAGCAGCATCATCATCATCTGTTATTCTGAAAAAAAACATTCCATCTGTTCTTCTGACTGGTGGTCTACAGCAACGGGACCTGTGGAACAGCCATGGTAGTCAAGACTGTACAAGATGGTTGTTGTTCGTTTACTTTTACGTAAGAACTCCTGTATTAAATAAAGCAATTCTCATACAAGAATCATGATAAACCAGCCTTCTGATAAATGCAGAGCATCTTGAGGTTTTGAGCTTTTAACAGCACTCCTGCTAATATTTGGAAATTTGATTGTAAAAACTTGCTAATACAATAAGAAATACTACATATTACTTCATTGCTTGTCTGTCTTGGACAGGTAACCAGCTAGCCAGCTAGCCATGTATTTCCACATACTCCTTTGACTCAGATATTTCACTTGGAGAAAAAAAAAAAAAAAAAAAAACAAACCACACCACACTTAAAAATCTTACCTCAGAAGCATCTGACAGACTTTGCAAGACGTCACACGACTGAAGGTATGCATTTTGAACTCATGAAAGCTTGTATCCGCATAGTCTGGCCGTATGTTTGACCTAAAAAAAATGTGAAAATCTGCTTTAGACCAATGAAATCTAGAACATAACGCAGCATTCACAACAGGAAATCTGAATCCACAAACTAGTTTTATTTACACTTTAATGTTTTTCACTGAGATGAACCAGAAATATGGACTTACCACACACCTTGAAATGAAACCCGAATTATGATATTACGCAGACCTGGTCCTTAAAATACACCCTGTAGCTACCTTAGCTGTCACAATAACTAGAAAACTATACATCAAAACAAACATCATCTGTTTTTTATTCCTGTTCAAGTAACTAGGATCATTTTATGGACCTAAAGAACCCTCACTTTTTCATTCTCAAATATTTTGTTATGTGGATGTACAAGGAAGAACAGCTCACACTGAGAATCACCACATTTGAAAACAGAAGCAGCAAATTGGGGACAGTTAGGTCACAGTTATGCAGCAATACACGGGATAACACGAGTGATTTCAAAAGCAATTAGAAAATATTTACTGGGGTTTGGCTAGTCTTTCTTAAATGAGTTGCCCAATGCCTACAGCTGTTGCTACACACACTTAATTTAACAAATAAAATAGAAGATCACTATTCACACTGCTAAGATACCAAGACACTATTGGCAGACTTACTTCCAAAGATCAAATTTATGTACAAAGCACTAGTCCATTACTGTACATGTGTTTTGTTTATCCTCCTTACCGATCCCTTTTAAAAGCAGAAGTATAATTTAAAAATTAACCACTCATCATTCTGTTGCACTGGTGACTGTTTGCAGGTCTATTTAAATTTTATTAAGTAATCCATTCATTTTTTTCTGTCATCTTCCCAATTTCCAAGATGGGGGGGTGGGGGGAGAACAGGAAATTTCAATTGATTTGTTATTTATTTTTTTTTTATTCATCAATATCCCCAAACCAGCTTAACACTGTCAAAACCAGTAATGCTGAAATGCTAGGTGCATAATTTAATATAAAGCTAGACTGTATCAGACAAGAAAAAAAAAAATCTATAGTAAGGATTAATGTATTTTTAAATATTATTTATATTGGAATGCTTAGGATTCCATAAATTTCTGGTATTTTTCTAGCAAAAACATAGGAATGCACGATGCATAGGCATTAAAATAGGAAAAAAATCCTGAGGGTAAGAATGCAAGAATCTACAACACTCAAAGGAAAGACCAGAAGCTTTTTCAACACACAAAATTACAAATGCATGCATTAAAGTTGGAGATACTTATCTAATAAGTTTCATTTTTATCTATTATAAATCAACTTCTAGACTAAAACATAGACCAGCCACAAATTGGCCACAAAGCCAGAAACATAAATAGAGGTAACCATGCAAGCATCAATCTCTCCAGGACTGAATGAAAAGGCTTATGAAAAAAACATTCAAAGAATCTGTTTAAGTACCTAGTGTCAGAAAGGTCAGTCTTCTAATCCGCCTGCTGAAAATCAACATGCTGAAAATGAAACTGTACTCAAAAAGCAAATGGGATTTTGCTTTTATGCTTGAGAGTAACCTTACACTCAGTACTGTTTCAACTAGCTCACTAGTGTCTCTCTTTCTGCTATGATATGCAAGGTGTCAATACCACAATTCTTGCTAACTAAAACAGGGGTGGATACTACCCATTCACAGCAGGAAGGTACAGGTATCGGGATAAAATTAATCTCAAAAAAGTAAAGAACTTTTTTAACCAGGAGAAAAATGTATTATTTTGGGGCTCCTAACTCTGCAGAGCAAGGCCTGTATTTCACAACACGTTTGCCAAGGGGCTGCTAAAACCTCTTAGGCAACACAGTTAACTATGGACAATCCTGAAAACTCTCTAGAACAAGTGGCAGTACTTACACTCCCAACAAAAACTGCTTTTTATTGACCATTTGGTTCAGACCAGGATAGCTTGCAAAACCATGTCAAAAGTATCAGCCTAACATGCAGACACTCATCAGATTTGAAAGCATATCAAATTAATCCTAACCACCTGACCATTTTTCAAGAACAAACCAAAGAAAAAATTCCATTCATTTAATTAGAACAGGATCAATCTTCAGAAATAATAAGCATAGTGGATGAAAAGAAAAAAAAAAATTACAAACTCATACAGACAGTTGTTCAACACAAGCATATGACTATATAACTTCCTTTTGTATGTAAAAATTCTCTTCCATTCTTCTCTCAGGCTATCTTCCACAAAGACTGAAATACATGAACTCCTGAAAATATACCTCCTATTAAAAGAACAAAGATGATACACTGTGTTCATTCTTCTTTATATTAAAAGGAATATTTGAGTTTCTTTGTATTTTATAAAGCCATTCAGTTTCCTTTTACAGTCCTTAATAGAAAAAGTTATTCTTGAGAGGAAAAAAAGCATAGTGCTAAAATGGCAAAGAATGAAGCTGTTGCCTCACAGAAGAGCTGTCACAAGGCCCTCCCCCTTTTTTCAAGGTAAGTTGTTTTATTGCCCCTATGGGCTAAACTATCGGATTATAATGTCCTAAACAAGACAGAAGATTTATCCAGATAAACAGGCTTACAAATTCAGCTCTCTACTGTATGCTAAAATTTGGATACATTTGTCCTACTTGCATAAGTAGAGGAATACAAAACTGAAATCATAGCATATAATACAAACTTTAGAATATAATGAAAACTTCAGTTTACCTTGTCCGCTATTACCTACAGGAGGACCTAGTTTGGTTCCAAGTATTACTCAGTTCTTAAGGATCATAAAAATGTGTCATAGAGTAAATCCCTCAGTTTCTTTAAACCCCATCAGGTTTTAGTTTAGTAATTGTAAGATTCTAATGATTACTTCAATAAATTCTCTATCTAAAAACCTGTTCGTTCTTCACCACCTACACATCTTTCATACTCTCTGTCAATTCACTACCATCTAACTTCATGTATTTCCTTGTTGGCTAAGTCCAAGCTAGCATAAAGGTCTTCCAAAATAGCTTTTTTAAAAGACATGAGCCTGAGTAGTTCTTTTAGGGCCACACAGCAACTATTCATAAACCAAAAGGACCTTTTAAATTTTGCTAGCCCTTCCTTCCACCACCCAAAAGATAATTTTTCTCCATTTTTTCCCCAGAGTCACATCACCCAGAAGGAAAAGCCTAAAAATCCCTAACAACAAAAGTTTAGTGAATCAAAGGAGACGCCACTGAAGTAAATCGCCCATAGATTAAATGAATCTGGAAGGGACTAGAGCCTCAGCATATTACAAAGGATCCTTGCAGAAAGAGCAGGAATCAACAAGAGAAGAAACCTAACCTGCTGCTGCTCAGTCTTTCTTTTTGCGCAGACTTAGAAGATACTTCCAAGCAGTTGTCTCAAAATGAACAATGCCATTGCATTGACTGAGAACGACAACATTCAGGTTTTCTTTTGTCTTTTCCTTTCTATTTCTAATCGTTTATCCTAATTGTCTCAGATTTGAGGTCAAACAGGAATGGGAAAATGTCATGTGTTTTATTTCAGTGTTTTATTTACATCAGCAAAATATATTCTCAAATTTAAGAGTCTGTCAAATTTCAAAAATATCAGGATTTTACCCATTATCTCATGATTCTCTCCATAAAGAAACAGTCTATTAAAAATATTAATATTTAGATACATTGTTATCAGCTGATTCATGTTAGACAAGAAGGCATTTCATCACTGCTTAAAAAAAAAGCCTTCACATTTATGCAAAAGCAAAGTTCCCAGTCATCGATAATTCTGATAAAGGCAGTAGAAAAGAACAGTGTAAAATAAGAAATAAGATGCTTACTCTGAAGACAGAATACTATAAAGTGAAGCACAATATAGAGAGATAATTGATACAACAAAACCCAGAAAAAACTACAGCAAAAATAAAAAGATAATGTGTATTATCTACTGTAAATGTAGAGGTGCAATAAAGACAGCTTTGTAGAAAAATATATATTGCAGTGCTAACTGTGGACAGGAAAACTCTTGCACATTCTAGCACCTGATCAGTCGTGCTGCATTATGGCAAATTCAGTTCTGTAGTCATATTACACATCACATCAGACAAGTCTGAGATAATCTGAGATGATACACTGTAGCAGTATATATCAAGTAGCAAGTCTTTTAATGTAAAGTGTGAAACTTAATGAATCTAGGAGTTTGATATTTTAGTTTTCAATATATTGCTTTTCAATAAATCAAAAATAATGCAAAATAACCCAAGTCGATACCACATGAAAGTTTCGAACTAGAGACTAAGCACAACTCATCTGTGACTGTCCAAGCCCAAATACCACAAGGACCATTGGAAACTTTTTTCCACAAAACTTTCAGACTGAATAGCATATACTATTTTTTGAGTTTTTAAATACAATAAAGAAAGCTGATAACTTCAATGGAAAAACAGCAGTCACAGCATAGCATACAACTTTTCATAGTCGTGTCCAACCATAAAAGAAGCTCTTTTAGTTACAGCATTCAAGCCTGACACTGATACCAAAAACACAGACCAGAGCTGCCACAACACAGTAAAAAGAACATTTCATCCTTCTCAAATTTTCTTTTCCCTTCTACTTCTGAACCTGTGGGCATGTTCCAAGACATAGAAAAAAAACTGAATATTGGGTCAATATTAATTTGAAGTTTAATACTAGGCATATTTTCTTCTTCAGAAGGAGGATTTCTTGCTGGGGGGGGGGGGGGGGGGAGGAAACCACATGATTGTTATAAAAATTCAAACATACTGAAGCAATTTCTGTGGCTAGCATTAGGAAAATCTAATTTAGGACTTAAGCTAGGTTCCTTCCCCATCACAGTGGAACAGTCACCAGTCAAGATCTCTCATAGGTTCCTCAGTCCTCCTTCCACAACAACTTCTACTATGGGGTGACCCAGGCTCACCACAAATGAAATGTTTTACCCATCTCTGCTGTCGAACAATCTTGATGAGTGGCCAGAGCAGGAACTCACCCATACACCAGGAATACTTAATCTGAGGTAATGACAGAGAACATGTTCCTCATTTTATGGTAAAACTCTGTCTCTTATTTTTACAAGCAATGTGGGGAGTCAAAAGTAGTTTCCCTTCCTCTCTTCTACTTTTTCCCCAGGCTGTTTTAACTCCTACACTCTAGCTGAGACAAAATGTCAGGATACAGAAACAGAGTGAATCTGTAATTAGGAATTTTTTTCCAATTCTCTCCTCAATTCAGCAGCAGAGTTTTTGTAAGGGATAACCACGAGTGCCCTCTCCTGCATAGTGCTGGATCCCCATAACCAGATTTACTCCAGTCACTACAGCAACGTCCTTGGGCTACCCCTGAGCCTTTTGAGTAAAGCTTTCTCTTTCCAAGTTACTTGCAGAATATTAGTCCCACTGGGACCAATTCACTGCTACACCACCAACCCAGAGACCTGCAGATACTTGTCTTACTAGTCTCCTTCGTCATTTGGACACGCAATTCTTGTCTCTGCATCAGCCATCGGAGCCACCGTTCAAGGAGCAGAATGACCACCTTCTTCCATCAATCCTGCATCTCTTAACAGATCTTTTGTCTGTAAAGTTTGCAGAGTTCAGTGTAGAAAAGTTATCCAGGTATCTTATTCGATCGCCCTTGATATCATCAAACTTCAGAGCACTCCATTTTTGCTGACCTTGTGCCTATAAAATATTCCCCTTTAACAAATACTTCTCCACAGCAGAAGTTTTAACAGTTTAAGAACAGTTTAAGCTACAGTTTTCTATAGCAGTTGGGATAACAGTTCAAAAATTTAAAGTAATTTTTAACCCTCAAGACACAAACATGTCACAATCAAAACACTAATACTTAAGTCAAAATAAAGCAATGAACCTTGGCAATCTTGACATATCCAACAGTCTAAGTTCTACACCTCATTTTACAAGACTGAACTTTGATCACCTTGGGTCTAAAGTGTTTCCAAGATGCACACTGCAATGAAAAGTGTACATCAACATCAAGCAGCTTAGATGAGATTTGTTACTGTCATATCCTTACTTAATCAAAACCTGATGAGAAAACCTGATGAGAAAACTTTTCTCTGATGAGAAAACATTAAGATCAGAATGTGTCTGAACAGCGATAGCATACAACGGGCATTTGGCTACCTTATAGCAACAATTTAATTTTTTATCAGCATTCTTACATTCATGTTTGTTTCCAACAAGAAAAACTATACAGAGTACCTTTCACAACAGGCTGGACTAAACAAATGAATTGTAGTTTCTTCAGTGGGCTAGGCACAAATACACTTTCTTTTACTGTCAGTTTAAACTTCCTCTACACAGTTAAGGCTTACAAAGTAAAATGCACCAGGAGAACTACTAAACTTTCAGCCCCAAAACTCTATCTTACCTCTCTACTAAATATGCAATTACTACAGATAATGTGTCCCAAGAGAATAAATAAAAGGCTAAGAGAGAGTTCACTATAGCTCCTTCCATTTTCCCATGGGGACAATAAGCGCATTAAAATCCCAGTCTTCATTTCCAGAAAGGCCATATTTCTAAAGATATAAACAATGAAAAAATCCTTATTTCACAAATTTTAACATACTGAGTACATATTCCCTTGGATGTTTTGCCCTTCAGATGTTTCAGTATTAGCCTTACAGACATTAAGAACTATTGTCTCAAGTTTGTTTTGCATGGACATATTACTGAAAGCCTACTGGCTGCCAACAAATCTAACAAAAATATAATAAAGGGATAAAATGAAGTATTACATTGATTAATTAAATTCTTATAGCAAGTTTAAATTTTAAATAGGAAATTAATGAAATGCAAATAACACTGCCTCTACTGAAAAAGAGCACACAAAAGAGAAGAGGTGGTATTATGAAAATGTAAAGAGTAGAAGTAACTAGAATGTGCAGCCTTTGGCTCCTGGTTATGGGTGTCCGTCTCATAGCACAGCACTAGCAACAAGAAGGTATCCAGCAGCAGAGAGCACTGGAAGTCTACCATCTTGTGGCTTCATATTCTGCAAGGAGTTAAAGGAAGGAGACCTCTGAACACAGCACAAAGAAAAATTCTCCTCTTTCTTTTACTCTAAATCTATTTACTGTTACCTTTAATGCTACCATTTAGAAACTGTAGTTTAAACAACCTGCCTGCAAGGTCCACTGCTGTCCTCCACTAGTGGCCAGTTCTGTCTGTCTTGCTGTATTTTGAGGGCCATTTCTTAATTGCTTCCTCAGCAGCTTTTCAATACTAGCTTGACTTCAGCAATTAAGATGTGTACAGACTCCCCCCGCTCCTTCGGTCAAAGCCACTGAGAAGGTGTTGCTTATACCCATTACAAACATTTTGATTTATGTCAAAAAATTGCTTCTCTGGAGTACTTAATTAACAACTCAACTTCTCCTTCCCAGACTTCAAATATTTTTAAACTAAATTTATTTTTTCTTAAACTGGAAGGAAAAATGTAGGGGGGGGGGGGGGGGGGGGGGCTGAAAAATATTTTCTATTCCTCAAATATGAGCACATCATTTTTCCACCACAAAAAGCACATACATGCTTAATTGCAGGAATTGCAGTACATATAGGAAAATAAAGAACAAATACATCACACAAAGAGAAATGCAAAAGTAACCCATTGCAAATGGATCAAGAAAGCTCCTTTCAAAAGTGAATTAGCTGCAAAACAACAAGGTTATCAACAAGAGCAGGTGCTGACCTAGATGCTGTTGAGTAGATCACTTCTGTTAAACACAGAGAAAGCAAACGTATTGTAAACACTGACTGAATCGAGCCATTCTTCTCAGGGGACTGATGGTAAACCTCGCAGGTATCATTTAAGCCTAGAGATGTTCCTCCAGATTGTCATAACTCAGCGGGACTGTCAACTTGCATAGAAGAGTCGCCTTCTCTTCCCCCAGCAGCAATCCCACAAGCATGTTTTTCTGAGTGGCCTGGAACAGCAGCAAGTGCCCAGATATGGATGCTCTTGGGTTGGGAACAGGCTGTCCAGCAGAGTCACAGGTTCAGCGTAACAGTACAGTGAGACAGCTGCCCCTTCTTTGGGGTTGACAGTTTTCCCCCAAAAGGGAAAAACATGCTAGGAAGTTCTAATTATACTTCTTATTTTTGGTTTTGACTCATTTTTGCAGAAATGCTATTTAGGTCAGGTTTTGAAGATCTTTCTTCCATATCAGTCTCTGCAAGAAATGCAATCACGTCACAAGAAACTATGCAGGGTTCAATGGTATGGAGAAGTTTGCAAAATATCCCATAATTTTCAAAGTGCATTATATTTGAAACTGAGTAGCCATTTCACTTGATTAAAACCTGGCTTTAGAGAATAGTTAATGTATGTATGCCCACCTGTGAGCCCAGAGGCATAACAAATAAGCAGATGCATGAAGTATCAGATAAGGAGTCTACAGTGAATTGCAATTGTTTTAAGTATTAAAAGAAGAAATACTACAGGGAGCTGAGATAAAACTCAATTCCTTGAACTCTCCTCAACCCTCAACCTAAAGTTAGACCTTTGCATTTTAGAGATGTTATTATTCTGCACTCCATGTTATGCTTATAATAATTTAAAATGCTCCATACAGAACTGTTCAGAATTATGGACACCCTGAGCACAAACTGCTGAAGAACATTTTAAAGTGTATGTGACATGAAATCTGATGCTGTATTCATGCAGTATAGCCTATAAAGAAAATGGCACAGGTTAATACCTGAGGACACTGAAAATTTCACTTATTGTACTAAAATTTGACATCACTGCAGAAAATGCATCAATAAACCTAGATCTGCCGGAACTATTTCTAAGTTATTAATTGCTAACAGAAATCATTTATGAAGACATCCTAAGTTAAAATTCCTCGTTTGTGCCCAAGTGACCTCCTTTCAAAATCTTAAAGACCTTAGAAGTTAGCCATGAAAAATGGTACTAAGCATCTCAGAAAATTCTGGAAAAATTAACTAGGTGATAAAATATAGCTAACATTTGTCACATATTCAAATGTTTTAAGTAATAACATGGACAGCAGAAGTTAAGAAACAGAAAACCATATACGTTTCTGTCAAACAAGACAAAAAGCTTTCAGCCAAGCCTCATATGAGTAATTTCATGCAAAGCTGGTCCCAAAAGATGTTCAACCTCACTCCCTGCTCTGACATACTGCAGACTTCCCTTCGAATCCTGTTCCCTGCAAACAGCAGAACCAGCCTTACATTTGCACTATCCTTTCTTTCCATGTGTAACATTTCGGCTCTGTCCAGCTATCACCATTTCAACTGATCACTTCATACAACATGCTGTCATCTGATAGAAAGGCATTTGTGTAAAAAAATAACAAAATAAGAGTGCAGAGACAAAAATACAAATAAATAATGCTTTTTCAATCTTTACAAGGATTTTATTATTTACTGTAAAAAGGTGGAGAGAGAAAATGGTATTCTCAATGGGTATTCTCACTAGAGGTGGGCGATGCCATTTCACAAGGCATGATTTTCAACTTCTTTTCTACCTTCTCTTCTCAGGATCAATACTGATTACTTACAGCTAATTCATTTTCTCTGTTCCAGCTAGGCTGTTGTATTTCAGAATTGTCTTTGAAGATGCTATTTACTGAATTAATCAATCAATCAATTCTCCATATGCTAATACTCAAACATTCTGGTTTGTCACATCAAAGAGTCTCCATCAAGAAGTCATGTTATATAATTAAATTAACCATATCACAAGTAAATTGTGCTTTTGATCAAGAACACAAAACTTCTAAGACTTTGCTAGGAAATTTGCTTATTTGATCATATGATGAGTGGCTTTTTGAGATCAAGGAAATTATCTTGTTAACTTTTTGGAAACGTACTGCATTGTTTCAAACAAGATAATGGTTTTCCTCTTTCCTTATCAGCCTACTTCCCTGAAAAGCATGGGAGATGGACTGCTTTGAGTTAATCTATTCCTCTATAACGTTTTTAAACACCACCTGATAGGAACAAAGCTCTGTCACACACCAGTATTTGTAAATCAAAAGCATCAATACTTTATATACCTTAATGTTCACTGGCTGAGTCTTATATGTGAAAGTTCTAAGTCTTACAAATCCAAATTTACAAAGTTGCTTGTCTTGATAAGCTTTAAATATTTTATCATATATTTACACTTAACTGAAGACAAATGTCTATGTTTTGGAGTAAAAAATGTAAAAATATAGGATGTATACAGCCATAAACTTGTAAATTACCAGACAAACACCTAAATCTGCTAAGAAAAAAGGTAGCATTGGTTTGTAGGGAGAAACTAGGCCATCTGTTCCTATCACCAAAGTATCAGGACAAACATGTAATGCAGCATTCCATGTTTAAAGGCTGAAAAAACTAACACCTTGCGCAAAAAACAGTATTTAGATGGTGGTACTTTATTTTTATGATGTAGCGTCACTACAAATTTATTTCACTGAATTTTAAGAAACAGTTACTAATTTGCATAGTAATATACCTCACATGTTGTAAGGTAAGTTGTAAAAACATAAGGACCAGGAAACCTTTTGATTTTTGTGAACCAGAAGACATATATCAAAGTATATTTATCATCTCCAAGTGTTTACACACTGTTTTCATAAATTCTGTTTTGCTTTCACACTCTACACTGTCCTTACGCTGTGCTCTTAATCATATACAGAATCTTCACACAGTTCTTGCTGTGTCTGGAATAATCTAAAGAAATTGCATAACTATAAATACGTTGTGAATGGTTGCTTATAACCCTGAAAAACATTTGATCAAAACCAACGGGAGTCATAGGAAAGAACAGACAACCATTCTTCTTTGGCAGACATGAACTTAGCATTCATTTTTGCAGTACTGAAATATTTATACTGATAGAGAAGCCCAGGCAGACATGTTTGTTTATTGCTTTGGTAACCTATTTGAGGTTGGTATAAGTGAAACACCTTTGTAGGCTATTTGAAAAATGCAGCAGATATCTAAGGCTTTTAAAGTACTCTGATAAGAAAGCTTTAATTTAATATGCCAGTGTTCAATATGTCAGAGCTCAAATATTCTCTCAGAAGACTTAATGCATATGCATTATTAATGCACTATCTGAGGGAACAGATCTATTTGAGTTGAATCTGACCAATGTCATTAGTCACAGAGTGCAAACCAAATTTGGAAATAGGTATGGTAATAGGTAAGAGAACACTTTTCACCCACCTTGTTTCTTGTACTACTTTTCTTTAAAATCTAGAAAATGAATGAGCTCTGTCTACAATTTATGTAGCTTGCCTAATCTAAAATGTTGCACGCACACCTATCAGGTTTGAGTATCAGTAAATCTTGGGATTATTTCCTTACAATCAGATGATGTGTTCTATGTCCCTTGAGTTACAGGGTGTGAATTTACATCTAACTGAAACGGTAATTTTTCAAAAACATATTAGACTGTACCTGAGCTGCTGCACAAACTCTGTAGTGACCTAAAACTTAAATACAGTGTAATTACAACTAAAACCACTATTTTTTTGAGGGTTGTACAGCTTTCATGTCTGAAATCTCTTTTATTTGGATATTAAAAAAAAAATCAGATTCATTAACTCCATGCAATTAATGTGTACCCTAATCACTATAATGATCATGTATTTCCCACTGATTTTGCAGTCATTACTAATTAGACACGACGTTAATATTGCAATTTCAGTAACAATGTCAAAGCAGAAACTACAATCATAGTACTTCTGAAGGTGAAGTTTTAACTAAGTACATTTAAAAAAGGCCTGTTCCTCTGCCTGCAAGATGTTTTCATGCACGTCTCGGTTCGTGAAAGAGAGATGTTGAGTAAAGCCTAATTAAAAGGCGTGTTACGACACTGTTGCATGAGACTTTGCAATATTGGTTCTGTCCATCTTGAAATCCAGCAGTACTAAACTCAAGCTGACATGGCCCTGAGCAACCTAAGCCCTGCAGGAGACTGAGGTAGACAATCTCCACACACCCCTACCAACCTAAATTATTCTGTGATTACATTTTAAATTGCATTTCTGTGTAATATGTTGCTGTCTAAGAACATGTACTGAAGCCAAATCTGCTGATGGCCATTTTTAGAGTGGATTACAAAGCACAATTGAGAAACCAGAGAAAGACTTAATTAAATTAGCAAACTGGACATCATGATGACAAAATAATTCAGCACAAACGAGCATAAGATATTGCATGCTGTATTACACTAATGGATTCAGATATTAAGTCAGTGGGAAAATATAATATGTGGCCTTTCATGGAAAAGCTCTCTGCCATTGTGAGGAAGACAACACACACCTGCTCCATCCTGCTCCATCCATGGTCTACTGTGATCAAGAAACAAACTACACACAAAGAAGTATTTAGTGGATGGAAGCAAGTGTTTAGTGTCAACATGAGACAGCTGTAGTAATAATCAACAGATTTTCTTTCAGTATTTATTCTATCATTTCATGATGAAATAAAAGAGAATTAAACTCATCACAGCAGTGACAAGGAAAGCAGTTACCACATAATAAGAAATTAAGCCTGATAATTAGTCAGCTAAGTAGTTCCAAGGTAATATAACTGAGGTATATACACGCATACAATAGAGGAGGACAACTTCAACTTTCAAGGAGTTTTTTCTTTTAATAAATTCAATGACACATATACTAGTCAACTATTTTTAAAAATAAGCATTTTTAACATAAAAAAAAGCATCTGTAGGAGAGCTTTCTGGGGGAAAAAAAAATACCAATCAGTGCTCCCACCTTTAAGATAAGCTGAATAACATAAAATTATCAAATAGTTTATGTAATTTGTAGGTATGAGGCATTAGATATTTGTTCTGATTCTTCTGGTTGTTTTTAATACAGGAGAAAAGAGATGAGACAGGATACGCTACTACAAAATCTAACAAAATTGTCTCTCACACTCACCATCAGTTTTTGAGGTTTTTAATGGCTTAGTTACAGGAAATAAACCATGCACTTTATCACATTGCTGACAAACTTTCACTTAATACATGATGTCTCTAATTTGGCTGAGTAATTTGGTGCAGTAATTTGGCTGTACGTTTCTATTACTATGTCCTGGTTTCAGTTGAGACAGAGTTAATTTTCTTTATAGTGGCTGGTATGGGGCTATGTTTTGGATTTGTGCTGAAGACAGTGTTGATAATACAGAGATGTTTTAGTTGTTGCTGCACCAGTCAAGGACTTTTCAGCTTCCCGTGCTCTGCCAGGTGCAGAAGAAGTTGGGAGGGGACACAGCCAGGATAGTTGATCCAAACTGACCAAAGGGCTATTCCATACCACATGACGTCATGCTCAGTATATAAAACTGGGGAAGAGGAAGGAAGGGGGGGACATTTGGAGTGATGGTATTTGTCTTCCCAAGTAACCATTACACGTGATGGAGCCCTGCTTTCCTGGAGATGGCTGAACACCTGCCTGCCCATGGGAAGTAGTGAATGAATTCCTTGCTTTGCTTCGCTTGCGTGCGCGGCTTTTGCTTTCCCTATTAAACTGTCTTTATCTCAACCCTTGAGTTTTCTTGCTTTTGCTCTTCCGATTCTCTCCCCCATCCCACCGGGGGGGAGTGAGCGAGCGGCTGCGTGGTGCTTAGTTGCCGGCTGGGGCTAAACCACAACATACTATTACCTTAGATATGGAATGACTTTGCATTTAAACCAATGGTATTTGACATACTAGATTAAATTTAAATATTCCACGTCTGGTAAAGTCTTTGTAGTACTATCTTTTAAAAGGTGCTTATTTACCCATACAGCTATAGGCTCATCCATTACTATGAACAGAGTTCCAAGAACAAAATAGCAACTGCTCAAATTAATCATTATCGCTGTTAAGCAGCGCATCTCTTATGAGGCAATAAGCAGTTACGCTCCCCCTGTGCACGCAAAACTTCCATTCACATCAGTGAGGGAACAGGCACACCAAGAGAGAACTCAGCCATTTGTGATATGATGGTTCCTGTTAAAACATCCTCCACTGGTCTCTGCCTGCTAGCTTTACAAAAACCTCTCAAATTCATCATGTTTACAAGCCCAACCAAAGTTTAAACTTCAAGAGCTTGACTGCAATGTTAACTGTGCTGCCCCAGTGTCCTACTTCATTTTATTGTCATCCAGAAAATTCAGTGCTCCCAAATAACCAGCAAGTTTGAAGGTTGTACACAATGAACTTTTAAAAAAAAAAAAAGGGGGAGGGGGGGAGAGGGAGCAGGGGGGAAGGAGAGGAGGTGACCCAGCCTCAACTGTGGAGATTACTGTGAATAGGTCAATAGCATCAAATTAAGTGCAGCTGTGCCACAGTATCATTGCTGCTGAGGATGCAGTGTATGAACAGACTTCATCAACAACCCTCATGAAATGCTTAGGAAAAATAAAAATTGAGGTGTTTTGGTACTATATATTTTCTAAATAAAGCAATAGCCTCAGGAAAACAGCAAATACATACTGTAGCAACAGAAATGCCATATGAATAAAAACAATTTACTCAGCTTCTTATGACCAGTAACCCATCGTTCCCAACCCCCCTCATGACAAAACAACTCACCATATACCACAGTAACAGAGCTGGCCAAGAGGTAGAATTTTTTCACAGCTTTGTGAAACTAGTCTTCTAACAGAAACTTACTAGTCTGAAAAGTAGCACTCTGGAAATTGCACTGGGATTTCATCCTTCCTTCCTTCAAAGATTTTCCATATCAAGTGTGCCTAATGTATTCTTGCCCTCCAAACCTAAACCAAGTCCAGCCAGCAAAGCAGTATTCTCCTCTATTTCATACTTCATCAATAACATAAGCTTCCCGTATCTGGAGACAAATTCTCATCTCAATGACACCAGCATCTCAACAGTTGGTGCCTTTTCAGCAATATAACTATAATCACTGTTGTTCATACACTGGTATAAACATCTAAGCTCCTAAAAATAAAAAATTACAGCCTAGCTAACATAGTTATGCCAATAAAACTGTTCTAGTGGCAACAAGGTTAATTCTTAATTTAAAAATAATAAGAGAGATCCTAATTTGTTCTCTTGTTATGTTCTTAGATTAACACTTGCACAGACCTGACTTCATACAGAATGCTATCCCGAAGGCAACAAAACTGCATTGAAATTTCTGTCTGGAACTTAGTAAACAATATTTCTGATAATCAAAAAAGAATGTAATTCACCCCTTCAACTGTGCTGGTTTTGCAGTCTCAGTAAAATTTTTAAGTAATGAGAAGTATTTTGCCCATAGAAGCAGCAATTATAATTGAGTATGATGAATAATAGCATAATTTCAATCATGGCTACTTTTCAGAGTAGAATCACACTAGAACAGATAACCTACACAGTAGGCAATGAGACCCCTGAAAACAACAAATCAAACCAACCAACCAATTGTTCAAAACACTTGGCTTAGTTTATTCCCAGATACAAACTCTTGTGCCTCAGCATGCATTAGAAAATAATTATCGCTACATACACCAAGGTATGTTTTGTGACAGCTGCTGAGGGAAACATGCTATGAAGTCAAACCCATGTAACGGAGTTGGGGGAAAGGTATAAAAGCTTCAGAAAGCATAAAAGCTCCCCATTGTTTTCAATCCTAGTGGTTATAATATAAGGGAGCAAAAGCATTGCCCAATGCAAATAATGCCTCTATATTATGTTGCACCTCAGCCCTGACCTGCAGCAACCCTGCTGCTCCAGTTCCCGTGCCAGTGCGTTACGGCCTTTAATCACACAGGAAGAGCTTCAACTAGAGGTATGGGTTTATGAGAAGGACAAACATCCATGCAAGACAAGGCTGACACCACCACTCTCATTTTCAACAACCACTTCCATCTGCCCAAGAGGAAAGAGTAGCACATTAACTTGTTAACCCTTCAGGTCGCATTTGTTCTGCTCATGTAGGGCAACCGGCAGCAGTAAACCATTGTTCGCAAAGGCACACTCATGAACAGCTCATGAGCACTGGCTGGTGCCTAACACCATGTAAGGATACGTAGCTGCATGCTCTCACCACACACACAGCAGTGGGGGGGCGTCCTGCACAGAACCATAAAAATGTTTGGGAAGAACTGAGGATACACTCCTGGGAAAAAGCATAGCTGGGAAAAAACATAGCTCTCTACTGCTCTCCTTAGCTCCTTGGCTGACTTTTGTTTTGTTTGGTTGAGGGTTTTTGTGCACTGGGCCAGGACGCCTGAAGAGTGATCAACAGTTGCAATGCTAAAGCTGATAAATCCAAGTTCCTCATGCTTTTCATACATGTTTTATCTATGTTTAAGTAAATATCAATAATGACATTACAGGAAGTGCAGCAGGGAGACTACAGGGACAGAAAGAGGCGAAGTACTCAGCTTTCGGCACACATACAAATAAACACCTCTTCCCCTCCCCCCCACTATGCTACCCAGAAATTTTTGCCAAAACACATGCCATTTTTGTCTTCAATAAAAACCAGCAAGATGGGAACCCTAGTAAACAGGCCTCATATCTGTCCAGCCTAGCCTCTCCTCCCTTACATTTTCATTTAAATCATTAGCACTCATCATACTAAGCTTTAAAAAAAAAAAAAAATATATATATATATATATATAGTTTATGAGCGAGTATCACTCATATCAGCTCATATCACTCATATGAGCTCATAATAGCCTTTTTTCCGACTCCACATACCTTTACAATCCCATCCAAAACAATCTTTATTAATGCAGTCTCTCTGTTTTCACTGGGAGTATCTCACTCCCCCTCACACTTTTTTTTTTTTAATTATAAAGCAAGCATCATCCTGTCATCTGATTCCCTTGTTCACATGTTTTAAATTTAATCAGAATACCTGAGGTGTCAATAATCATGTTTGTCTTTCTGACAAGAATCAGAAATAGAAATAAAGCTCATGCTGCATAACAATAATACCATCTGCAGTGCTGCATTTGAACAACTTACTTTTCAAGAAGTCTAAAGCAACCTCCTCTTTTAGTTGAAAACATATAAAGGAAATCAGCCTTTTGAAACTAAATTTAATAAGCCAAGCAACTTGATCCAAATACTAAACAATAAATTAGTTAAAAGCCACTAGGAAAGATGCCAGGATCCCCTCTCAAATCATCAGTATCACCTTTCAATATATTTCAATTAATTAAAATAAAAATGGGAGGGGAAAAAATGTCACTATTATGTTAGATATTTATTGCTAAAATAATTAATATTTCCCCTTGGTTGCTTAAGACAGTATTACTAAAACAGTCTTAGCAGCAAAGTTGGAAAGTAATACATAGCCTAGAGTGCCCTCTTTCTTTTCCAAGAGGAGTTTCAGGGAAATACTCTGTTCATGAAGATGTCAGTCAGTTGTTTCTCAGTCAAAACAGATAACTAGGCTGTATTAAAAATATCTAAACATGAAAGCAGTTCAGCATAATTTAAATTCTATCCTAACACATGTGATGAATGCAATTCTACCTTAATAAAAATATACTTACAGAGCCATCTGAAATTGTTCAAGCCATTTTTTCTTCAAGTCTTTAGTTTTGCAATAAACTTCTAAACCATTTTGACCTTGGATATGAATGAGGTAGAAGCCATAAGACCACTGCATAAAAAGATTGGCAATACGAAGGTCATCAGTTACGAAGAAAGGAAGGGAAAAAAAAAAAGAAAAAAAGAAAGAAGCATTTATGTTCCTTAATTCCCTGATTTTGGCAACAGCAAGACCAGTTTATTGTGTTCACTTAGGAATTACTTAAACATTTGAATTACAACAGAATAAACAAAGTTGAAATCCCTGAATATTCACTTCAGATTATATTTAAAACATAAGAATTTGTAAATAAATTCTACATATATTCTGAACTCCTGCAAAATGTTTCAAACTGCTGCTAAAAATATACATTTTATATTAATTAGCAACAAATATTTACCTTCTTATTTTCTTTATCAGTAGTGGGGTTATTTGTAATTTTGTATTTCTGAAGATCTATTATTTCCTTCATTTCATAATTATCACCTCTCCGTTTGCAAACAATTACAGCTAGATCAAACAAGAAGATATGCCTATGAAAATACAATATAAAGATGGTTAAAAACACTCCAGAAAGCCAAAACCCAAAGTCTTATTTTGCACACCTTTGCCTGTGGTACTTAAAATTTTGAAGGTGAACAACTAAATTACTGAATAACAAAACAAAAAACACTGAAAGTACTTTTGCTAGAGACTTACTAGTGTTCTCAAGAATCATTGAGCTGACCTCAAATCTAAAAAGATAGTTACTTTACAGGCTTTTAATAGCAAACACCAGAAGTCATGCCATCACCTGTCTTGCCTCGCACGTTTGTCTAACGTAGTTATCCTTATTTCCCCATCACCTTGAGGTCTTCCATACTGTAAGAGGGAATGATTCTGAAACAGAAGTAATATGTATGATTCAATATAGCAAAAGTGTCAAGATGACGACACATTCAAATGTTAGACCACTCACTTCTTTTACCCCAAAAAAGGACTTTTCAGGCCTGAAAACAACATCTTTTCCTCACTATCATCTAAACTAAATACAATAAAGAATCGGTCCATTCCATTTTTGTCTTCAAATGGGAAAATTTTTCCCATTACAAAAACACTTGAGTCACTGTACAAATACAAACCTTTAACTATGCAAATATATTTAACTACAGCCAAACCCCCAAAATAGCAGATTTCTGTACTTAAATATTTGTGTCATTCTAGACCAAGCAAAGCATACCTATACTTAAACATCATCCAGAGTACCATAATCTCATATGAAATGAGGAAAAAATACATCTGTCAATATATTTGATCAAAAGTGATTTAAAACCTGTATAAATGAAAAATATCACGTACCAAATTCTCTATTGATAGTTGAAACTGTTTAATTTCACGAAGTGTTTCATTGTCTCTCTTTACTTCATTTACATATTGAGCCAAGTCCTAGAGCATCAACAGAAAAAGGGAGAAAAAAACCTCTTCCATAACAGACCACTTTAATACATTATTTTGGCAACTTTATTTCTAATTTTGTCTTTCACTTTTCTGCATATTTAGTCATTTTTTTAAAAAAAAAATGTTCAAGAATTGCCAATATGTATGCCTAAATAAAGAAGGAAAAAAGCCTCTGTATATCTTCAATCATATTTACAACTTTCTCCATCACACCTATTGAAATACAAATTTAGTAGCAAGAAAGAGGGAAACACATAATAAATTGATAAAAAGGGCTGATTTTTTCTGATTTTCATTAACATCTTATTTTCAAGGTTAAAGATGGAAACGTAATTTATGCAGCACATTTATGGTCCAAAAAAGCAGTCAACAACATCCAATATCTGAGAATAAGACAGAAGGTAAATAGAACTACATAGTAGAACACGTATGTAAGGCAGCTCAACAGCAGCATGTAAGGTGTAAACATATCGTAAGCCCGGATACTTACTAGGAGAGAGGCAGCTAATGCCCCAGTAGTAGGATCTTGCTCTCACTGTTGCACGGCAGAGAGAAGCCATTACACAGCACATTTTAAAAGGGGCTTTTAATGGGATATACTACCTGAAGTCACAGGTTGAGATCATTATTGTCCCCTTTACCAGAACATGTACTGTACACATTTCACTAAAGCCTTTAAAATGCTCTGAAGATGCTTGAGTAATAGTGACAATTTGCTGGGGCTTCTCTGTTTATGGCTAGAGATGAGGAGTGAGCAGGAGTGGTAATTGGTAAGGTCAGAGACGCCGAGAGCAGCAGCTGGAAAAGCCACTCTGATCTTCACAACTTGCTTTTACAGTATCCCTTCAATATGGTCACAAATTTGGAAGGTGGGAGAAAGATACATCTTCCTAAGACGTTTTTAATCAGAATCTAAGAATAGCTGCAATCATTATGCTAGCTTCCCAAATGAATCTGTGCAGGATACATTCACGTCAGTCTTAAAAGAGTTAGTGTAGAAATTAAATAACCTCTTTTCTTGCTGCTAAAAGAAATCTGACAGCATAATACTTCCTAGAATTTCTTCCTTGGGGGGCAGTACCACTTTGCTGGCAGTTTTTCCAAAGACATTTTATTTTCGAGCAGACACACCAGGGTTTTTAGAAGCAACATACCGATGCTGCACAGTTACTTCTACTACACTGGCAGGGACTATTGTTAAGAGGATACAGTAAATCGGAAGGGAAACTATGCTGCAACCTTAAGGAGAGATGCTCATACCTGGGGTTTTTTGTGGGGTTGGAGGGGGCAGGTTGGTTTGGGGGGTTTTTTAATTGGCTGGTTATGTCCTGCCAGCCAGCACATAACTGCCACAGGCACTTTGGCAAGAGATTTCTTAATTGGTCTTTTACTTTCAGTCCAATAGCCACCAAAAACAATGAAGCAAGCCAGCAAATGGGAAAGAAAAAGGGGGGCGGGGGGAATAAAAAACAGGGTTATCTTCCTAGCCAATTAGCAGCAGCCAGGATGCATGGCTTGCCACTAGATGGAAGCAACACTGTGCCATCCCATTTCAGGCAGCTCTCCGTGGGAGGTTATCATGGTGGCTCTCTCTGCATTCACTGCACTAAAGTGGATGACAAAAACAGGGAGCCAAAGATCTCATTTGTGTTCCAGGCATTCAAGGCAGACAGTCACATAATATGAGACAGCTGTCTGACCCAAAACTAACCTAGCCTGACTTCAGTATCTTCTGTGGACCATACAGAGAACAACAGAAGGAGATATGACCTATGCTGTATTGGCTTCTTTCCCCCTTTCCCCACACAGGATAGAAAAAATTTCACAATTCCAGCACACGTCAGTCACAATTCATGCCGTGAAGCCAACTGAAGCAGAACTGTGCTTCATTTCTGAAGCTGTGCAGAGGAACACATAATGTATTACCTTATACATAAGGCAGTACAGCTATTCCATAAAGCATTTGTTTGTACCACTTGCAGGTGAACGTACAGTGACAGATACTCTACCTCCAGAAAGACACTACTGCTTTCAAGGTAAAGCCACAGAGATCATATTAAGATGACAGAAAAAAAGTCTTGTAAAGAAAGATAACTGTCTTCATCTCACTGGGAAACTACTGACCTTGATTAGAATTGACTTACGGTGGCAGAAATATTCCAAAAGTTTGGAAGTGAAACCAACATTATTGAGACACCCGTCTTTCATCTCATTATATGACAGCAAATTGATGTAGAAGTAAACTGAAATAAGGAAGTTCCATTTCATAAACCCCCCCCTTCTGAAAACTACTGAACTTGTTTCCCAGACTTGAGCAAAGCTTTCAACTATATACTTGCCCTGACATACTCAAAGCTCACAGTGACCTGTGAAAGCATGTTCGACCTGCTGTGAACAACATTATCTCCTGCAGGAAATATAGTTCTGAGCTACCATTTTAACTACCAACAAAGACATAAACACTTCATTGCCACGAATACTTACCTTCATTGCATCAAGTGCCAGTTTTAGATTTGCCTTCTCCATGGGATCAGTAGTGTGCTTTACCAGCTCCTGTGGACAGAGCAGTTAAAAAAAACTTTTCATCCACTGTCTGTCAGTTTATAAATTGAAGTTGTCATTGCTTATCCCCACCCACCCCACCACCCACCCCCCAAAAAAAGAAAAAAGCCAAAACCAGAAAACACAACCCAAGAATTCACATTTTTATTCCCACAGTGAGCAGCCTATAACTGAGTGGGGACTACTGCAAACAGATAATTGGCAAGTGTTTAAGAATGATTGCTGTATAGCCTAAACACTGACTTTAGCTGACAATAAACCATCATTAGAAGCTAATTTGGTCTGTCTAGCACTTAAAATTTGCCAATCAGATCATTACTGTATGTGCATGCTGAAAGCACCGGTAAACACCTGAGTTCATTTGCACATGACTACACAGTATATCATCCCATTCCAAAGCATGCACTTGTCTGCAGAGAGGGATGTATGCTGGCAATAAAAATCTCAGCCGAACTGTGCAACTGCTTAAAAGAAGTCACTGTCTCATTATGCCTAAGATAAAGCTGACTCAGAAGACATATTTAAATCAAATGTAAATGTTTAAAGAATTTTTTTAGCCACTTCCCATATGGAAAATAAAGGGGCTTTTTTGGTTTTTATGAAATGAAAAAGTAACCTCTTGGGAAAACAGGTTATTTCTTCTTTATAATTTAAGAAGAGAATTATACATTTCAGCTAACATAACAACTTGCTAAAATCCTAGGAAATAAGTATTTATATGTCACATTACAATTCTAACAATTTACTGGATTTTTTTCTTTCAAAGTCTATAAAATACTTCTTTCTTGTACGGTGTATACTATAGTGTCACACATTAGAGCATAGTGACATATTGTATATCACCTTTTCATAATATACAGGTTGATTATAAAATCATGACTCAGATCTCAAATTTTTTTAAAAAGCAGTTGTACCATTCATTTTGGGTTTTCCAATTTTCCATTGATCAAAATATTGATGACTCATTTATAGAAATATCTCAAAAAATTTAATATTACAGAATGTATGTTGCTCTGCAGAATCAAAATTATGTTTCACATACAAGTAGTAGATCTTTTTAAAATGACATTTTACAAGCATCAGCAGGGTTGACAGTCTAATATAGTAATATATTTCTTTGCAGCTGAACTAATGAGTCTCCTGGCACAGCTGCCAAATTAAATTTATAAGACTCTCCACCCTTATTACAGGACTAACTGCAAAAGCTAACACTTTGTGAGTTATAACAAGAAACATTTCAAAATATATAATTGTATATAATATATAATTGGCTTTATTGTAACTTACAGCAGCAAAGAAGCATCTTAAAAGTATGCTGTAAGTATAGTCCAGCTTTCTCTTTTGAGTGGTAATGGTTCATATTTCAAAGTACCATGATTATAGTTTGGTACTGCTAACCATTTTAAACATACCAAGAATGAAAGGTGCAGATACTGAGGAAAAAATTGTGTTTTATTCTTTTTTTCCCCAGATATGCTTCAGCTCAAGGAATGATCTCTGTAAGAAAACCCACACTTGAGTGGATTTTATTTCATAACAAATCAGCCTCAAATCTATGGAAATGTCAATCACTCCCCTTTGATAAAGACCTTTAGCTCTCATTCTTACAATCATTGATGATAAACAATCACAGTTTTGCTCTCAGCCCCCTTAAATTTCAAAAATAAAATACCTGGAGCAGTAGGTGATATTTTAGCACTCTCTGCATTGGAACCACTAAAAGATCCCGCAATGTAAATTTCCCGTTATTGGCCCTCTTGGAACATTCCTAGTTCAAAGCAGAAGAAAGAATAAGAGTTAGAAAATAAAAATATTCAAGTGATATATATGAAACTTCAGTGACAGATGGGCCAAGCAACTACATTAAGCTTGAGATAAAGAATATCAACAAAACGAAGGAAAACAGTTGATATGGCAATAATAGCTAAGCAAAAAAAGACTGGGTCTAGACACTTTTTCTTCTATATTTCAACAGCACGAGAAAGAGTAGAATAAACATCACAAAGACAACAGAAATTAGGCATTCCATTGAACTAAAAAAGACATTGCCTATAAGCACAGTGAAGGTGTCAAATATTACACCTATCTTCAAAAAAAGCAAGATAATCTTGGAAACTACAGGACAGTCAGTCTCACTTCAGCCCCTGAAAAATTATGGAGCAAGTCCTCTTGGAAGCAATTTCTGGGCACATGAAGAAGGTGACTGGGAATATCCAGCATGGATTTACCACAGGTAAATCAATGCTTGACCTACTTAACTATTTCCACAATGAAATGGCTAGATCTGTGAATGGGTGGGGAGAGTCTCCCTTGACTTTTCCAAGGCTTTCAACATCATCTCCCACAGCATCCTGATATCCAGGTTGGGATGTTACGCTCCAGATGAACAAACTACTAGGTCTATGAAAAACCGGCTAGATCATGAGGTTCAAAAAGAGTAGTGACTAATGTTTCCTACACTACCTGAGGGACAGTTGCAAGTAGAGCTCCTCAGGGGTCTGTCCAGGGACCCCTCCCATTTAATATCTTTAGCAATGATCTAAAGATATTAGGAAAAGGAAGCAGGAAAAGACAGAGGACACCCACAGCAAGTCTGAGGACAACAACAGACTGGAGGTGCAGGTGACACTCTTCAAGGCATGTCCAACAGGAACCTCACAGGAAGGCAACAAGGGCGAAGGCAAAGTCCTTCACCTGGTATGCACTAACTGGGGACACACTAACCCAGCAGCTCTGCTGGAAAGGACCCAGGGGTCGTGGCAGACAGCAAGCCCTGTGAGGCTGTGGGACTAGGGCTTGTTCAGCCTAGAGGTCCCTCCCAACCCGAGTGATTCTGCAATTCTGTGTTCTCGGCTGAGATGTCACAACAAACAGAAGGGTATCGCTGATGATCACTTCCCAAAAAAAGCCCTAACCCTACTGATGTCAGTGGCAAAACTCCATTCACTTCAGTGCCAGGATGTGTACTGCAACAGCCCACACATTCATTTGATCAGAGGCTCCAAAAAAAATGAAAAGGAAAAGAAACACATTCACCTATCAGTCCAGCTAGTTTTTCAACATAAAGTTTTTGACTTGGATGAAAGCAGGGGATATTCATAGAAACATGTGGGGTTTTATATATGTATATATGTATGTATGTGTGTGTATACATGTTAAAAAAATACTGATACCTCTAACTTCAATTTAACATCTTCTTTTGTCTTAGAGATGTTGTCTAAGCATGATATCGCTATCTCCACTTGACTGCAGTACTGTCCATAAATAACCAATCTAAATCAAAGCAAGAGATAAAGAATAAGAGGAACATTTGTTTATTTAAGAACAATCCTTGATCATTTTTCACAAATACATCATTAACAATCCTCCTTTCAAAAGGAGCAGTGCCTAAATAAGCAAGGATAGGATTTAGCCACAGACTTCAGTGGGCAGCATGAATACAAGGAAGACTATTCAGGAGCATACAATTTTGATCTACCTTCAAAATGCTATAAAATCACTGCAATTTCCTTTAATATTCATATGTATATGTTCTGATAAATACAGGACTCAATAAAAAGCACCGTAACTGCTGTTTAACAGAACAACAGTCTGTAGTAATTACAAGACTGTGGATTTCCAAGGTTGTAATGAATAAATTTTGTAACGCAGGCTTAAGAGGATTAATTACAGCTATCCTTTAAAGAACTTGTAGGTTACCCAAACTGATCTAGCTCCAGCAGTTTCTACAGGGTTATATCCTGTGAGCTCTCAGATCAAAATAATAGTGTATGAAAACTTGAGAAATTTTCAACAGTTGTCAAGGGCAGCAATGCTTCTTGAAGGAGCCTGGTTTTATGACAGGAGTTTCTTGCCCCCATCTGGAGTGCTTCTTTCTGCTAGTCCTATTGCAAAGAGTGCTGTTTCCTTTCACCTTTTCATATATTTCTTGAGGTGATTCCTTCTGTATGCATCAAGTTCCTTTTTTGGGGGTTCCTATGAGCTTTCCATTGGGGTCTCCTAAATTTCTTCTTCTCTCACCTAGTCTTTACCTTTTTTTTTTTTTTAAATTCTTTTTTCACAATTAAAGTGATGATACTGATTTAACGCTTACCACTTCTGATTACTTTTAATCACTACATGGTTAAGACACTGAGTCTACTTCCATCTGTTTCCTTTTCATATAATATAAACTTGAGGTTTCTTCTCAGTGTCCTTTGTTCCCCTTTTAGCACACATTTCAGAACTACTTTTGAAAGATAAGCATTTTCCAGAACAACTTCTTGTCCCCTAATTCCCTTCTACAGCAGCAGAAAGTCTAACAGCCTGGGAAATAACTGTGTCCTGCTCCAACATAAAAGCTGAGACAGAGGGTCTCCGAAGGCAAGACTGTTTATGGGCAGCCTGGGACACCCTCAGAAAACAACTGTTCCTCAGAAAACAACTCTCCTGTCCAATGTTTTCTGGATGCTGCTGTCCAATTTCTCACAAGCTTGTTATTACTACAACAATCCTCCTTCCCCATCACCCTCAAGCAAATCCAGTTAGCTCCCACAGGTCTTTCCCGCTCCAGTCCCAGAAGGAACTAATTTTTAACCACAACCCAAGGCTTACTTCAAGGTAGGTCAGCACTGCAACCCACAGTACAACTGTTTTTCAGCTAAGTACCACAGGCATATAAATTCATCTATACAGTCCAACAGCTGTTCAGTGCTGGCAGAAAAAACAATCTGAAAAGGTGGGTAAAAAAATTGGCAATTAGCCTACAGGGCATGGCATGCTGCCACAGCTATCCTGTTATCAGCTTGGCTGTTCTTCCACAGTTTGAAGGTAGAGCATGTTTGCTTTACTGTCACACCTTTGACTGCATGGTAGGGTAAGACCCTAGTCTCTTCTCTCTTCTCTTTTGCACCTACTTTCTCTTCCTTCAAGTTCTGACCTCTTCTGCTTTCTTTAACCTGAAATAGCCTTAATATATATCCTTGCCTTATTTTGCCCCTTCTTCCCCTTTTATAACATTTTATCTGTTAAACAATACAGGTACATGCTATAAAATACCTGGGATTATTTGCATGAAAAAAAATGCCATGCAAAATAAGTTATTTAAGTTTTGTTCACAATATAGATGTTACCTGTCTATGTAACAATATTGCCAAAACTGGGGGTAAGAAGAGGGAGGGCTCATATAGCAATAGGTTACATTTTGACTTCCAGGCTCACAATACCAAATACTAAATTAATAAGCATACAGATACCTAATTCAATCCTGTTTCAGAAATATTCATCAAACAAAAATATGGTAAAATACTTTACCAAATTGAGCACAGATCATCACAATTAGTAAGAGTACATAAATCTTACCTTTCCTTGTAGTTAATAAAAATTTGATATAGGTTCTGATCATTTTTGTTAACAATGGAATCATTGATGTCCTGCGTTAGATTCCTGTGAATTTTCACCAAATCCTTAAAAACAGTAATGAGGAGAGGGAAAGGTTTTTAAAAACGTAATGACCTAAAGCTTTGAATATAAAAATAAATTATTTCATGTTAGATCCATTAATTTCAATAAATTGGAAAATAGATCATTTGAGAGTAGAACCTAATTTCAAGGTTTGCCACATCTTCCATATAGTGCGACAAGGAAAGCTAAACTCCAAGAACTACCTATTAGAGACTAATTTATTCTAGCTTGGAACATGGACTGTTAATTCATCTTCATTTTATAATGATAATTTTAAAATTAAGCAAGTCAAGTAAATGCTTTAGTGACAAGATAAAGTAATGATTCATGTCCCTGAGCTGTGAAAAATTAGTTTTGTACATTACATTGGTCAATTAGTGATGTTCTAGTGCTAAGTTAACTGCAATCATAATGACTTTCCCAATACAGCAGGCAACTAATGGCTGAGGGAAAGGCAAGAATATTGCAGAAAGATTTGCTCCCTGAATATAGTAGCAACTCACCTTACTTGTTCAACTATTATACAAAAATCTGTAAGCAACTATAGGAGATTACATCAGCCTTAATACTGCATAGATACTGTCAGAGAATTCACAAGAAATTAAGTTAAAACAGGTTAAAAAGTTTGAAATCAGCATAACCCACTGTAAGCGGTGTGCACATGTATATACATACAGATGTACATACAAATGCATATATATGTGCATAATATATACACATACATATATGTATACAGATACACATACAAATATAGAGCCATGCATACATACACATAGGACAGAACTTTGAAATCTGAGCCCTAATGAAAGGCACTCTCTTCAGACTGGGGAGTAGTTTGGGGTGGTTGGTTTTGGGTTTTTTTCTTCTTAAAAATAAAATATATTTTGACATCAGCAGATGATTTTGCCCAGCAAGCGTCTTTCAGAGTCTATATAAGGAATATAGCATCACCCTAAAGCACTGATCCTTCACCACAACGCTTTAACAGAGGCAAATCCATCCTGTTCTGAGAACACCACACTTGCTCTCCACATTGCAGTTTGCTACAGAGCTCTGTGTAATAGCTATTTTTAGTTTAAAACAAGCTTCCACTGCCCTCCAGCCTTCCTGCTGAGGAACTGCCACAGAGACAAGGACTGAGCAGAAAAAGTGTTTGTACATATTTTTGGCTTAGGCAAGCCCTATATTTCTTTTAATGTTTTTGGATGCCTATGAAATGTTACTGGAGTCAGAAGTAAACACAATCTTGTAACAGCAGAATACTGAATGCTGATAATGAAAAGCGAAGTAAAACAACCTAAATGTAACAGTTTACTACATGTCTTCCTAGTTTCAAATAAACAGGCTTTGTTCCTTTTACTCCTCTTATCTGATCCCCTTACATTTCTTTAACAAGTAGTGAGTACGCTGACCTCTCAGTTTGTGCTTACAGCGTGTAAGCCCTTTTTATACCCCTGTGCAGTGTTTCACGTTGGCTGGCTTTAGGTCTTTTAACGCACATAAGTCATCGTGCCTGGGCACACAGAGCCTTAGGAAAGAGGTTTACAGTAACTTAGGTAGGGCACGTCAGGGCCTTATTTGCAATGAATAAGAAACATTAACATAGGACTGAATATAAATTTGTTTTCAAAAGCAAAGGGATCTCTATGGGAAGCTGACATACTTCAAGAAGACAAGTAGGTTGTTACTGATTATCTGTGGCAGTATTTTGGACTAATATTCAAAGAGAAGGAAATTACAGCAATTGAGATTCAGGGGGAAAACTTTAATAGCAGGACAAATATGGCAAGTTGTCAGGTATCATCATCAGTGTAATAACTGTCGTAATTTAGCTTCTGTCAGGATGGTGCTGGAACAGCAACTAAAACATTGGTACAGACCAGGTTCCCACAGAATAAAAAAATCCCCAGCACCTCCTCCTACAGCCCTGAGAGCCTGGGGGACATGCCAGAGATGGCCAAAACAGAGGTGATCTTTTAAAGGCAATAAAGTTTTGATGGGGTCTGTGGGCCACACTCTGGGGACCCTTTCTTTACAGTGTGCCTCATAAAAGAACATTCCTTTCATTTGCCTGTGTTGAGAGAGGCTTCAGACCATGTCTGATGTCTTCCTTTAAAGTCAGATTAAGTAAAGACATCTGTTGAATACTTACATCAACTGAAAATATACATAAATTGTCAAACTATTATGACTAGGACAAAAATAAATGGAACAAAGTAATAATCACAGAAACCTTTAAGATTTCAGTCAAATAAAGAGGTCTCCTAGATACTTCACAGAGGATTTCCTTATCCTTTCCAGTGCCAGATTCTGAATCCAAAACTGTGGGTTATCTTAACTTTAAAATGTCTTCAGTGATGACAGAGCCAGGGTAGATACAAGGATTTGCAGAGTAGCCATAGAAATCCTAATGAAAGCACTAGGCAACTTAAGAGGCATGACTTTGTACCATGACTAAAATGCCAGCATATATTAGAAGATAAGCCATCTTCTATAAATTATTAGCTTCTATGGGTCAAAGATACTCCATCCAGTGTATAACCACTCACTGACACAATAATACTATTTCTCTTAACCTATTCCCTCAAGCAGAAAAAAAAATGAAATAGTGTGCACATCCTTTCTTATCAACTACCCTAATATCTACATAAATGCATTGTGCACCATATTTCAAATAACCATTTTGTGCAGTAACATACAACACAAATATATCATAACCAGCTATGAAACTTGTATCTGTCCATTAAATATGCAATTACTTACAGGAATGTTGATGAAAACAGTATCAAACTCTGATGCTGACAGAAACCTTTTCAATGGCACCATGAAAAACTGCAAGGAAAAAAGTTTATACATACATCGACCATGTCAGTGTATTTTCTAGACTGTTATAAAAATACATAAGTAACAATTCTATAAGTAGTATCTTACTTTCTCTATCGATTCCAGAGTTTCAGTGTATTTCTCTTCAGTTTGCTTTATTTCAGCAAGACAACAGCTTCTTATGTCATTTTCAGTATATTTCTGCAATTACAATGGAGTCAATTTTAAGTCATTAATAGGCACCTAATGGATAACAAATGTATTTATTTGTTTAGAATTAAGCAATTAGGATAACTGCTTCCTGAAATTTTCTGAGTACTGCAGCCTCCAAAGATGATAGCAATAACCAAAAATATTTTAATGTTCAATTAGCTGATGACTTTAAGAGTTGTACTAAAATTCAGCATCAAAGGAATATTATGAAAAGTTAATGTTTAGACATAAAACGCTGAACTCTCTGCGTGTACTTTGGAAACTGAAATACAAGGTCACATTTAATTTACATCCAGACTGAGAAATCTTATTTAAAATACTGAGCAGTTAATAATTCCATTAAACTTAATGGGACTAAATCATGTAAGTAACTTTGCATTGCCATAAATATTGGATTCAGTCTAATCCCTGCACTTATTTGCAGATTTTCCCTTTTAGTTCTCAAGGGGTGCTTTCTCCTCAAACACAATAAGAGTACATCCTCGAATCAGGAAGTGCAGTGACCTCTAAGTTCAGCTCTTGCATACGTACGCACGTGTCTTCAATGAGACCCTGGGATTTTTCCATGTAAACCACCAGACTCATAGGAAATTGAAGTAATTATCAGCACTCTATAAAAATAGTTTACAAGCACTCTTACTGAAGATCAGATTTACAGCATTACAGCTTCAATAACTTGCAAATCTGATTTCAAATAAAAGAGTAAATACCTGGAAGAAGGTATGGAAGCATTCATGTCAAGCAAGACTTAAAACATCTGGAGACATATAGGTCAGCTCAGAGACCTGACACCGTAACTGGATAGGCTCTTACAATTAAAAGCAATAATTGATCCAAAATGTTTTCTCCAAAAACAACAATAAGCAGTGGCTTAATAAGAAAATAGTACTGTTGCATCCTTTCTGAAGCCTATTTATCAGTTTGTAACATCCTTCCAAGGCGTCCTTCAGCATATCCCTGACTGTATCTTACCTTTTTTCACCCAGTGTAGGGAATCCACATACTGTAGTAGACCTGATGACTAGATGTTACTCAAATACAGGGGGAGTCAGGACTAGAAATTTAGTACTACAGTTCTTTCTATTCAGAAAAAGACTTTTAGATTTTGAACAAAAGACCTTTCTCCTCCAGGAATAGCAAAACTTCTAGACTAAAGTTTTAACAATTAGCTCTTAGTATGTCCAAGAGCTAGGCTCCTTCCACTCCCTCTCTCTGCTATCAGTCTACTTTACCCACCTGCTAAGCATACCACAGCAAATAGGAAGCCACACTTAAACTGTTCATGAGTCACATACAGCTCCTATGATATTGTTTGGCCACCTATGAAGAGTGGAAAATGTATTCCTACCGCCTAACCTAGATGCCAAGTTGCAAATCATACACGCACATAAAGCTTCTTTCGCTGTTGGCGCTTCTGTTTGCTCTTTTGACATATCACCTTTACCCTTCTCTCTGTTTGTCTCCATGTGACTCTACAAGCAGCTCCTGCAACTGGAACATGGCTTCTCACTCTCATCTACTAGGTGCTGCATTATCTCAGAAATTACTCTTTAAAACCCAGTTGGTGCAGTTATTAATTTTCCCACAACAAACATTAAAGTGCCGTCCTTATCAGCTGCAGACAGAAGTAACCATTTTGCAAAAATACAGTCATTATCAGTCATTATCTGTCATTATCAGTAGAAACGTATTTTGTGAACATCATCTGATGATCAGTGTCATCTCAAAATCTATCATTTATTCCCAAATTCTTTGGCAGGGGCAACCAGGCACTGTCACAGTTAACCGTAGTTAATTAATCTCAGTAAACTATTGGAATTTGACATTATTCACGCTTTTAGGTTTTTTTCACCTTTACCTTTGTGAGCTCAATACTGTTCAAACTGCTTGCAGTATTTGCACCACTACAGAAGTTGTTGTACCCAATAGGAGTTTATACCCATTTGCAAAATGTGAGGGTTTATTGTTCACCAAGTCCCATATGAACAATGCAATCAAAATCCCAAGATTCCACTTAAAACAATTCACTTCAGTTTTGTGCTCACCTAACCCAAACAGATCATTCACATAGGCACTTTTGGCAGAAATTAACATATTAGTTTTCTAACTGTACCACAAACTTCTAGAATTTGAGTGCAATAAACAAAAGGAGAGAGCAAATAAGAAATAATGTGTGAATACCAGTACAAGTGAGAAAAATTGCCTCTGAAGGTCAGCTACTGCTAGAGAAAATTTAGCAGAACAGTTTACTTCGCAAGATAATGATGATCAATCTGGGAGATACAAAGCAATTCTGGCTGCTATTGGAGACTCTGAAAAGTATTGGGTTCTTCTAAAAAATCTACTTGAACATTGTCCTGTGCTAGTGGTTTTTATATGCAAGGAATTCTCACATAGGATTCTAATGAAAGAACTGCGCAAAATCATCATGTTAGCATGCAGTGTATTTATAAACCTGAGAGGAAATCATCACAAACCAGAAATAATTACCACATTCAAGAAAGCTGTCACAGTAAAACTATTGTAACGTCTCAATTCATTACATGTTGTGGAAAAAATATTTTGCTGTACCAAGTTTTCAATTTTCATTTACTTTCTATAAGAAACAAATACAAATCTGTTCAATCTGAAGTATCTAGGCTACAATGCAACTAAAATTAGAACGTGAAAGTTCTGACTGCTGTATTAATCATTTGCTAGAAACACGGATATGCAAGAGTAACATTTGCAACAGGAAAGAAAGAATCAGAGAAAGTTTACACACTACCAACTGCCAGAGATTAGCAACTATTACAGTTGAGGGGGGGAAGGCCACCCACACCCATTATGTGAAACCCAAAACTTAACGCATTTGGAGTTTCAGTATAAAATAAAAACTCAAAACAAGATCACAGTAAAGATTTCCTATGATTCAAACGCATTTCTAAAACATCCTGCCTGCAAGTGAATGCAACTTCATTAGATATAAAACAGTGCTTTTTCAACTCAACTTTTTATTTGGTTTTCATTGAATAAACCTAAACTTTAGGAGGCAAAAAAAATTAAGCAAAATGTGAAAAACTAACATAACTTCCTGCTTATCTCATCTTTAATTTACAGGCATTACCTGCAGGATTTTGTATTAACAGAAAAACAAGCTTGAAAACAATATTGTTGTACTCAAAACAAGGCAGTAATCTTCCCAAAGACAAGATAATGGTAACTTTGGGGAATCATCATAAAAGCAGAGAACACAAATCACATTAGGTATCTCCTGTACTTGTATTGAAAAGATGCACAAGGTGTTAAAAAAAAAAAAAAAAAGATCTTTAGACTTGTTCATGTAACTATATTACTAAAAAGCAATTTGGAAAAGTAGAAGCAAGTTTCCAACTTAAGACAACAGGAAGCATAATACAGCTTCATGTCAATATAGAGGAAGAAAACAACTGTCCTAAAAAACATATCCTGTCATGGCCACAGACTAACATTTTCCAGATCAGAAAGCACATCTCTGAAGAAGGGCAGACAAGTACATTAGGGTTTCTCCCAATTAGCAAGTAAATTTTATTGCCTAAGTTTAGATTTTTTCAAAGACAGTTTTGAGACTGACCATGGTACCTTTATATGATAAAGTGAATAAGATACTTATCCCATTCTCAGTAAGACCAATCTAACTATCAACAAAAAACTACATGGTTGAATAAGCAGGAATTTCATTGGTATGAAACAATTATCAGTTGTCCTTGTTAGATTAGTTGCCCAAATTATGGCTGAAACAACAACACTTCACAATATTATAACTTAATTTTTGGAGTAGGACACTTTGAACTAAGCAGTTAATTTAATTGCTCTTAAAGTAGCTGGTAAATCCTACCATTCATAACTGGCAATCTCAACAAATTAAGTAATTACTGTATTTCATTTTAAAATTACATTTCTTTCAAAAAATTACCATAGTTAACATTCAACCCTTTGCCAAAACAGCCTGTGAAGTCTTACATAGGAGACAATGCACTGCACGTGACAGCTCCGGATGCAACTGAGCATGAGTGAAGTTTCAGTGACACTAGCTATAAAGAGATAATTTCACAAACATTAACTTTCAAAAATATAACTGCTATTGTTCGAAAATAGCTAGGAATTGGCAAACATACAGGTTGCTGCGCTGCTTCATCTTTCATTAGGTCTTCATAAACCTCCCCACCTTCATCTTCTCCATAGACGCAATCATACAACTCCTCATCTTCATCAACACCCGTTTCACTGAAAGGAAAAAGGAAAAGACAGTAAAAAAAAAAAAAGCTGTGCAGCACAGGCAAATTACCATCAACTCTGCAAGGAACCTCTCCTCACAGGAAAAGATTTCTACAGTAAACAGATTAATTAATAGAACTATCTAGTGAAAAGAACTCATTAAGGGAAATTAAGTCCATTAATTTTCTTTCCTCAACGCATTTAAAATATGATTGAAATCAACACAATGCTGAAGACTGCACGAATTTAGAACCACACAGGAACCAAACCAGGCACCAAAAGCAGCTTGTCAGGACAGTTTTGTCATGAGGTACCATCCAGCTGCTCTCTTCTCTTCGTCCCTTTTCCCACTACATCCAGTGAAGAGGAGCTGCCTCTCCTTACTGCCTGGCATCCCACTGCACTGGGATGTAAGACATTGGTACAGGTATCCTTGCTTCCAAAAGAAAGGATTATCTGGGGTAAAATACACTAAAGACTGCAGAGCCAGCAGCTGAGAGTCTATACCTCCACACCATAAGCCAGTATCTTGATCACCTCATGGCAACCTTCAGCTACCCAAAAATGAAAAAAGCCTTTCAAACTGAAAATCAGACAGTTCAACAAAATAGAGCATGCACAAGAAGTGTCCTCCTATTACCCAGACTACAGAAATACCTGCACTAGGACCACATCAAGCCCATATCTCTCTCACTCACATTTCTTAAGGTATGTCTACAAAAGAACTCTAAAAGATAATGAAAGTAGTCCAGTCATAATAATACAGAGACTTGATCAGATGTGCTGATAATTTTGAGATTTTTATTGAAAATTTTTTTTGAAAAAAATATTTTTTAAAATTATTCATTTAATAATTTGTTTATTATAACACTGAAATCCTTCAGAGTAAAAAACAAATTGAGGATTGGTCCACTAGAACTAGGAAGGACAACCATTTCTGTAAGTGGATCATCAGTACTCAAGAACATCAGAAGCTCTACTGGCAGAGACTAATGATTTCAAAGAAATCAAAATTAATGAGAATTGCTTCCAACACAGCTGCCACACGGACTACTTGGAAATGCCAGACAAAATCACTATGCCTATAGTCAGGACTATATACAGAAACCAAGTGAATTTTTAATTTCTCATTAAATATGTATCATCTTTGTTGTAGTTGTTGTTTTAATAGAGGACATCAGAAGGATAAAGTAAGCTAGCATTAGAAGTTTAAATAGATGGAATGATTAAAAAAAATATTTGGGGGATTCAACAGAAGACAGCAATTGCTCACATCTCTTCCTTTTCCAACAGATACCATGCCCCAGGAGAGCTAGAAAGCTCAGGTGCTCCAGGTTAGTCTAACATTTCAGCTTGCACCAGTGATGATAGTGTGCTAGCATTTCACATTAAATACTAGCAGCTGTGTCAGATGCAGCACAGACACACTTCATTTTAAATTCCTTAGACACCACTTAAACTCAGGCACAATTAGATTAATTCTAGTCAAATACAGTTACTAATTAAGATAAACTAAAAAATATGGGCCATTTGCATCATGCACTGGCACTTTTGTTTCTTATGAAGAAAGTACTTCTTGAATTGCTTTCTCCACAATTGAGACAGCATGTAACTATGACATTTCTGTGAATAATATTTGTAATTTGATGCAAAAGAAGAGCTACAAATCTCAATTTCTTTGGTACGATTTGTTAACTTTTTTTTTTAATGGAAGGCTGTCTCCCAGTACTGAATTTGTACACCTATTTAAGAACTGATAGAAATATTATTTTCAAACAGTGCTAATGCCACCACATCTAAGAGATGAGGACATCACCTCTAGCCCACTTGGGTCTCAGAGGAGACTGCAACTCCTACCTTCTGCACGTTCAGCTACACATCACAAAAAGCAGCTGAGACAGCCAGTCAGCTGCAGGAGACAACAAGGAGGTTTGCAGAGAAGGTGATAAGTTGAGCAATGCCAACCATGGTGGGGTTTCCCTTCTTTATAGGCAGTAAACAAATTCACAGTGTGAACAGCAGCTACTTCACCACACCACAGCAAGTGACATACAATGCGGCCAGAGCCAAGATAGAGCCAGATGGGCACTAGTGAGGTGAGCGATGGTGAACTTTGAGATTTGGGACAGTGAGCTCTGATCCTAGCTCTTGTCCAACGTGATTCCTAATGGACCTTGAGAGATCCTAGCCATAGGATACAGAAGTAGCTCTTCCTGACAATTTTTTATACCCAGATGTATTTATCTCACCAGTCTGCAAAATAAAGCTGCAGTCTGCCATCCAATACTATACAGTATGTTCATGTCTATCTTACTTGTACCTCCAAGCCAATGTGAAAATTGGCAATAATTAATAATCCTGCAAACACTTACTCAGAGAGATAAATGCGCTCATACGAAGAATTTCATTGACTTTAGGGAAATGACCTACTTGAATTATGATCCAAACATGCATTTTCTTTGCAAGTTCAAGATAATTTCCTTGGGTCCCTTACGACTGATACTGCAATTCTATGAAAACATTCCCATAGTGCAGACAGATAATTTAAAAATGCATTCATTGTTTACTTTGCTACCAGTGCCCTCTATGAAATAAGCTTCCTTACATATATAAATGTATTACAATCATTCAGATAAGCTTTCATAATTAATTCTTCCTGGTCAGCATAATGGCTAACAAAATCTTTTTAAATCAAATAAATATCCCATTGTCATTAAAACTATGTGTTCTATAACATCATATAAATAATAGCATGCAACTGAAAGCCAAAAATCTTTAATTTAACTAAAGATTTACAACTTACTCTATTAAATCAGGAAGACCTTTGTAGACATCTTCATCATCAACGCTTTCTTCTGTAGGGAAGGGCCTATAGAAAGAAAAATAGCATGAATTATAGACAGCACTAGTCTAATCACATGTGGGTTTTTGTTTGGTTTCTAAAATTTTCACACAGATTACTGTATGTTAATGTGTTCGTATGTTCCCTTCTTTCTCTGATGAACAGTATACGTGTATTTAAACTTCTACATATGAATTGATACTTAATATAATAAAAAAAACCTACTGGATGGGGTTATAAATCACTGCTAATACACATCATTGTCAGTTTTTCAACTGAGAATATTAACTACTCTTTTTAGCACAGGACATGGATTACAGGACTGGCTAGGGAATTTTGTCTATGTTTTTAAAACCTCATCCATTCATATATGATAAGACTGCTGAATCAAACCATTCAAAAAGATGGAGAACACCAAAGCATGAAGTCTTTCACGTTCTCTCACAGCCCACAATTATAGTTCATGAGGTTAGGTTTGGTTGAGGTTTTTTGGTTTCTTTTTGAAAAAGAGAATCTCACAAACTTGGCAGTTTTGCTGATTCTTAGAAGGGAGAAAGAAGAGAAAAACCATTTGTCTTTACACAGATCAGCATTGCATCAGCCTGACTTACAATCCACGTGTCACAATTATCACATAAGTCCTGCAATACTAACTGCTCGTTTGTTCACCTTGTGTTTCAGCACAAGAAGTAAATGTAGTTCAGGCACTTCAGTAAGTGTACCAGAGGTAGAAGATACCCTTTGGAGCTCCTCAGAGGCCCAGAGCCTTGGTTAGCTGTCCACTGGACAATTTGGTTTACAACCAGAGAAGTTCTTACTGGGGGACACTGCCTATACTGCCTCTAACAACTTTTCCAAGGAGCATCATGCAAGAGGCATTATCCCCACCATTCACTAGGGCAATAACATACCTTATTCCTGTGCCTATTGCAATAGGGGTGCGAGAAAGTTTTGAAAGTGTTTCTATCACCTAAAGAAGAAGAAAACAGAAACCATGATTAGTTGTAGAACAGAAGCAATAAAACATTTTGTTCTCTATTGTTTAATTATCAGCAACACTATTTCACATCGAATTATATAAACAGACACAGAATCTGGCTGTGCCAAACACTGAGTGCACTGAACTTCCACGGATTTCCCATAAGCTGGTCTTCAGTGCTTTTGTACTGGGGGATGTGATGGGAGCACAGAGGAAAAGGGAAATCTCTTATTTACAAGTTTTAGCACCAGTAAAAGCCAATTTAAGTGGATTTAAAACCATGTCATATATGTCACAAATTAGATATTCAATTTGCAATTGGACCTGGATCCCACTGTAATAAAATTTTATCTTACAGACTGCACTGAATAATTTTTTTACTGTAGCTCCATAAGAAAATCTGAAACTATTAATTTGAGCTTTTCCGAACACTGGCCAGAAGAGGGAGCCAAATGCCAAATCAGCAGACAACCGCAGTTTCAGGACTGGCTTGCAAAGGAAAGGTAATCTCTTATTAGCCAAAGAGTTAAAGAAGCTGCACATTTGAGCCCATAAGATTTGTTTATTTTTAGAAGATGGCAGCAGTCTGGAAGATCTCATTCTAAGAAAATACCTCCTGTAAGCTCTCAAGGTTATACCATAAAAGAGGGAGAACATTAGGGAGGGTAGAATACATGTACATATGGTCACAGATGTGGAGTTATTTTGCTGTCAGCTGTAACAATAGAAGACCAACTTGTACTCTGCCTAGCATGTCCTCTCTGTCATAAATATTTTCTCTTATTTTGAGCAGTATCATATTGGCAAGTCTGATTTGCTAGAGAGAGAAAAAGAGCCAAAATGACACCCTGTCTGAATTTCCATACTTCCAATGACAAGGTTCCCCTGAACTTCCCAGAAGGTTCAGGCTGGGTCTTTACAACTTAAATACAACTTAAAATCTGTATTAAGCTGAAGTGAAATTTCCAAAGAAGGTTTTTATCGGTAGTATCAAAATTCAGTATAGCAATTCTACATTCCATGGGCATTTGGGAATAATTTCTACAGTTAAAATTGTTTATTTTTGAAGTTCTAATTACAAGACTAACCTGACCATAAAATACAGTTAAAAGGAAGGACAATGACATGTTTACACAGGAGAATGACAAAGTAAAAACCACAGAGAATAATCACCAACTATGGAGCTTAAACTGAAGTTACAAAGCCTCCAAAGTGAATCAGGTCCCACAGGCAAATGAGCAAAATTCAGAATGAACTAAGTTATACTTAGAAAGAACTAAGTTGTACTTAGTTATCCTGTGGAAGGAACATTTTGGGTTCATTTCAGCTACTGTGAAAACTAATGTCACAGAAAATCTGGTTTTGCCCTACAGAAAAGTCAAAGAATAATAAAAACAAATAAATATGCTATGAACATAAGCAAAGGTGGAGGCACATTAATTCCTCTATGAACAGAACTGCAATGCAGCCTAGAATAAGTTTTGGAAATTGTGAATAAAATTTGATTGAATAAACCATAAAGTTAATTAAAAACTATTTCACGTTAGTCAAAAGGTCAAAAAGGAAAGGACTCCTTTAAAAAGTCTTGCTGTTGCAGGGGAGTTCTGGTTTCTGTACCAGACAAGAACCTGCCTCCGCACACCTGCGCGAATCCCAGTGCAGGACTGCAAGGACTGCTAAACTGCACGAGACAAGACATCGTGGGAAGTTAACCAAAAATTCAATAGCTGGCAAAATGATCTGTCCTGACAGATGGGTGAACATTGATTGGCAAAATGACAGGAAAAGAGGTTTAACAGTTATCGAAACAGAGGGGGGCAAGTCTGGTGAACTAAATATCCCTTCCCTCTTTCAATGCATTATTACCCAGCACACAGAAAATCTTTTGCAAACTACTCCACTCACACAAACCCTTCTCCTTAGAGGAATTCTCACTTATCTAGCATAATCAAACCCAGCAGAAGCATGACTTAGACTTACTCCTTACAGCTAACTATGGTGACTTCAAGATAACAAGAAAAAGATCTGTACAGAAAAAAAAAAATTATGAATTTTAGGAAGATAACTCGCAAATGTTATTCCCAAAATGTACCACCAAATTACATTTTACAGCTATCAAACACACACAAACAAAAGCAAGACTTATAAATTAAGAGGAATAGAAAAACTTTTTCAGAACTGATGTGAAACGTTGGGGGGGGGGGGGGGGGGGAACCACACACTGAGGAAGCCAGAAAAGCATTTATGAGAATATGCACACACAGAAAAGGAGCAAGAAAGGAACTACACGACTAGAGAAAACAGAAGAGTACTAGTAATTTTCACTGCTCTTAGAACCGAGAAGGTCTGGCACTGCAGGAAAAGCAAACTAACATGCTAGGAAGTTAGTGGGCAGATTTCTGTCAAAAACGAAACACTGGATAATCCGCTAAGAAGAAAATGGTAATCATCACAACAGCTGTCAATATCTCAGACACCCTGCGGTCTCCAGAAGTATGTGATAAAGTGTGGCCATGCTGGCATCACAAAAGGGGAAAGGTAATGGGCAGAGTTTGCTATTCTGCAATTAAGAACTGCAGACCATTAACCACCCCAGTGTGTATTTAAGATTAAAATACATAACTGAGAACAGACATAACTTCACAAAATAAAAGGTAATGCTTGCCCATAGACCGTTCCTATTAAAGCACAGCTTAAAACAGCACTCTGTCAAGAAACAGAATGGTTTCTACTGAGGAGTCTTGTTCTTGCTGCTGTGGTTTCTTAAAGAATTCTGAGAAAATGTCAGGAATACTTACACAAGTAATTGTACGTGAAACTACTACTACTGGTCAACACACTATTTCAACATTACATAGGTGTAAATGTATTTGCTCCAACATTAAGTGGGGCAAAGAAAGATTCTCCTTCCACATGAAATTTCAGTTCTTTGGTTCTGAGCCACTGCAGGAACTCTTCGGAGTTCCCGAATTTCTAGGTCCATGGGGAAGCTCACAGTTATGTATGGGCTGAGTTATCAGAAAAGCAATCAGAGTTTCAATAGACATTCATCAAAACAATCAAACTAAACCCAGCAAAATGTCTGATTTTCAACAAACTGATGAAGAAAGACTTGGGAGTTTTTCAGAACTGTTCTAGTTTGAAGCCCTACACAGTTGACGTGAGGGAAGCTATAATATAGTGCAATTCTGAACTCCAAAATTACAGCGTACCTTATACATGAAAGTCCGTAACATTCAATTTAATGCTTTTCATGTGCTTTTTTTGCCTTGCTCTCTTCCTTTCAGCAGAGCTTTAATCTGTTTTACCCACTTAACCCTAAATGACTGCCCAGTTCTCTTCCACAGCAAGGCCTCAGTGAGATGCTTCTGTAAGTTTGAATGAGGCTAAACTGGATCTCAGCTTAAGTGCAAAAGTAGCACTTCTTGCTTGTACAAAGTCCAGAACAACAGGGCTTCCATGGCTGGCACTGCTCTGGAACAAACAACTGTACAAAGGGCTGCAGGGCCTTTGCACTCACGCCACTACCAGGAACAGGCAGTGAAAACTAGATACTGAGTAAAGAGTCATATTTACGTTCTGGCTAGCTACAACACATGAAAAAAGAAACATTTCTATTCTAAGACATCCTGTAACGACTACATCCCTTCATGCTTGAAAGCTCAATAACTCTGTGACTCTCCTGCAGCCAACCTGAAATTGGGAGAGGTTAGCAAGAGACTTTCAGGCATAAAAGGAAGCCCCACCTGCACCCATCTCAATATACCTCCTTCGCACTGACTAAAGCCATCAGACAGAGGTTAAACAACTCTTCAGAAGTCACATCAAAGCCACACTCGCTTCAAGAAGATGTGAACATCCAAGTTTGTTTTTTCAGTATACAGCCAGTTTATGCAAAATATGGCATGAACTTCAAATCTATGGCCCTGCAAGAGGAAGCGCACCTCAGCCTGTGCCCTGGCGAGTGGCTCTGCTCCTCATTCATGTTTCAGGCACAGCTGGCAAAAGCAACAGTCTCACACTACACATTAACTTTTTACTTCATGAACCACTCAAACAGCAGATTTTTTTTTTTGGCTTGGTATTTATTATTGTTTCACTTGACTTACTGTAATAGGTCAGACTCTCCAGCTTATGTAAGCACTTTCATATCCCTTGCCGAAACGTTATTTTGTAATTTCCTGCAGAGCCATACTCTTCAGTAAATCACGTCATATATTCCTATGCATACTTACAGCAGCAGTACACTAGAGGGACTATTTCACTTCTTTCCATAGCAGTGATGTGTCTGAGTTTAAAATGTGCCTTATTAACTATTTTGGTGGGGGTCACTTTTTAATCTTGTTTTTTAAAAAAAGTACTTAACAAATCATGCAGTTCAAGAACAGACAAAGTACATTTTAAAAGTACTTTTCCACTTTTAGAAGAAACAGTAAATCATTTTGCAACTCACTGTCTCCCCAAACAGGCAAAATTTCCTTGCTATTGACAGCTGCTGTCAGGACTAGGCCCATATTTATATTTCTGATGTTTACCTAAACAGAAAATGTGAAGTGATCAACAAATGTTGATGGCAACAGTTTCATAGTTTATGCCAATAAAACCTAGAAAGACTCACTTGTGGGTTAGATCTTCAAAGCAGTTGTTTCCATGTATGCACTTAAATCAGGATATGTTTTTCTAAGACACAGTAAAAGTCACCAAGAATTCACAACCTTATATCAAGTCTTTTTTCAAAATCTGGGCACCTGGCTTAGTATTTGAGTGTTGCATTTTGTTGAAAACTTAAGCTTTACTCCCTCCCTTGAAGTGAATTTATTTAGCAGATACACAAAAACAGATTAGCATAACATAAAGCAGTTATTTGCCAATGAAAAATATTTCCAATACCAACCTATTTTTTGACATGCTACTTTTTGATACACGCACATGAGTATTGAAAGGCAGGGAGTCTTGAGATACGTACATGCACATATTAATTATCTGGATATATATATACACTGCCCAGAGCTCTGGGCAGATTACAAAAAACAAAAAGCTAAAGCAAGTAGAAATCCAATGTTCCTAGAGAAAACAAAGACATAGACACTCTGCATCACTAGAGTTAGTCTCTTTCGAGGCCAATTCCAAGTGTCTCATATCCAGGATACTTCAAAGCCAGAACTGCTATTCATGCCCACATGCTGAGTGAGTTTTCATTAAGCTGTTTTCACTCATACATCGGGGGGGGGGGGGAGAAATCATCATTTTGTGTCTCTCTCACTCAGAGATAAGATGAAATTGCTATACGTAAATATATTCCCAAATGACTTATATTAAGAAAGAAGGTTTGTCATTTTACCACTCTGCAGTTTACCAGGCCCCGGACAATCCTGGATCAATACTTCATTTGGCACAGAAGGGGACACACACCATATCTTAATATTTTACCGTAATCCAGCATTAACTTTTGAACCAAAAGACCTCTAAGAACTGTTACATTTACATTTAACTTGGTTGACAGATATGAAAAAGGACAGGTAGCCAGACAAGTTCCAGGGTGATTAAACAGCTTCTAATCTAATGAGCATATTATTCCAAGTAAAGGGTGTTCATAAGTTAAATTGAACATTTTCTCTCCATCTGCCTTGTTCTGGTATCGTAAGTGTTAGTACTCTGTGTTGGTTCAGGTTAGTTTTAATCAAACCACAAGCCTCTAGGGAAGGAGAAAGGATGAGGGCTTTTCAAAAAAGGCAGAATGAATGAAATCTCATTAAAAAGGCGGGTGGGCGGGGTGGGAGGAGAGATGGCCTAAAAGCAAACCCTTCATTTCACATAATGGCACTTCCAACAGGCCCTTAAAAACAAACAGCAAATTTCAAATACCAGCTATGCAAATATGCCTCTACTAAATACTGCTATGGCATGCACTAAAGTGTCGAAGTCATACAGACAGAAACATGTGAAAGACAATTTACAGCCTTGGCACCCACACTACTATTTCCTTAGGAACAAAACAGTCTGCCGATCCTCCTGCAGGTGGAAATGTAATAGCCTGGTTTTGATTACATAAAGCTTCACATATAGCTGAATACTAATTTTCACCTCATTCAAATAATGAAATCCAAGCTTTAGGTGTAGAGCACTGACAGCTGCAATCCAAAGGAAAGTCATAATTTACTTTCCACAGGGGTAATCACCAGCTGCGGGATGCTGCCCGTTTCCTCACTGACATTACCTTCAGCTACCCTGATTCTGGCATCTCTTGTTGTCCATGTCCATTCTTCCGTTTCCACCGAACTACATCCTCAGGAAATACACCTGAGGGCTACTCCATCCTTCTTTCCCATCAAGGCTTAGCGCTGGCCAAGTAGCAGTAAGGAAAAAAAAAACACGCAAATGTCCGAGGGAACTATGGCAGAGAAATTCACAACCCCGAGCCAAGTTTTTTGTGACTGACAGGAGCCTGCCAGCAACTCTGAAAAACAGTCTGAAAACAGGTGCCAAATGCTTTTATGCAGAGGCAGCAAGGGTAACTCCACTGCTGTAAAAAGCTGGTTTTGGCAGTCTATGCGCATTTCCTCTGAACGCAGAGCCCCAGCTGCAAGAGGAGACCTCAGAGGTGCTGCCGTGCTGCTGGGGGGAAGCCTGGCTGGCTCCGGGCATGCAAACCTCCCCTCTTTCCCCCTTGGCCAGGGGATACCACAACATGCATTGCCTTAAGGAAGTCTCATCTTGTATCCATTTTCTCCAGTGTCTCCACAGTGTCTTCACGGATAAAGTGGCTGGAGTGTCTTTCTCCAGACTAAAAAAAAAAAAAAAAAATAAAAAAAATAGCCAAGACAAAAAACCTCCTGGGTGTTGCCTCTTTCTGTTTGTAGATAAGCTAACTACAGAGATGCAAACTGCTGGAACTTCAAAAGCCCTGGGGAATCAACAACTATGAAAGATGCAACATTTTCTCCAAAGCCTTGTAAGAACGAGAGGTAAGGTAGGGAGGAGGGCAGTTTGGCACCAGGAAGGCAAGCAGAGACAGAGAGATAGAACAATATAATTTTTAAAAACCTCTCTGGAAGATGTAAGAGGACAGATGACCTGATGTTCAAAAGGACAGGTTAAGGCTGGGCATGTATTTCCCTTTTAGTAAAAATAAAACATCCAACATTAAGTTAGAAATAACTAAAACTGAAGAGTTCTGTTGTTGTTTTCTTTTCACATCTCTAAATTATACCAAGCAATGCATGGTATCATATGTTTGTATTACAGATATAAGGTATCTATAGCATTTTTCTCTAGGACAGTAGTTAAAATAAAAGCATAAATGTAGTTTCCAGCAAAAGCAAAGGGCAGGTTGGTCCCCTCACTAACCAAACCCCTCCTCTGCTCCTTTCATGCACTGAACATTTTTAACATTTAATCCCTTTTATAGGGAGTGATACCTCTGATCACGCAAACTCCTGAACTGGAATAGTGGGACTCGCAGATTTAACTACACAGGACTGCACGCACACAACTCCTAAACATTACTTACCAGAAAAGGAAGGAGGGGAAAAAAAAAAAAAAGAGAGAGAGAGAGAGAAGCAAAACTGAATGCTCTCCAGGAATTCGTAAAACTCCATGCCATACTATTAAGACTACAATGAGCAAGTCTTTAATAATCAGTATCCAATTATGGACACAAATGCATACACATTAAACAAAAGTTGTGCTTGAAATCCCGTGGTTTTGTTTTGGTTTTTTTTTTTTTCAAACTTTAGGTCAGTGACGAGGCTACAGTTGCTAGTCCAAAGTCATGAAAGCTTCCCTAGCCAGTTCTGCTCCTACACGGAACTGAGAAAGACCAGACTGCACAAGCAGCACAGCCCTCTTAGTCTCTCGGTTCGTTTTGTCCAAAAGGCGGAGACACTCACCAAAGCAGCAGGGGCGGAGGGAGCTTCAGCGGCCGCTTCCTGTCTGCAGCTCGTGGTTTTGGTTCTATGAACACCTTCCAGCCCTCACCATGCCTCCAGGGGGGTTAGAGTTGAGTTTGGGGTTTGATGGTTGTTTTTTGTTTGTTGGTTTTTGTTGGGTTTTTTTTGTTTGGTTGGTTGGTTTTTTTAAGATGTTGCTTAAAGAACGACCACCTTACTTCAAGCACTGCTGTGGTATCAGCAGAGCACTTGAACACTGCAGCTAACAGCATAAGTGCAGACCGCCTTCAAGCATACTGTCCTTGCAAAAGACGGAGAATGAAATAGGATTTTGTCCTTTCTGGTGCGTTTATTACATTTCAGGTTTTGCATGGAGGGCAAAGGAATATAAAAGGATATGCCTAGGACAGTACTGCAAAACCGACCTGCTATTAAATAATTCCAGTTCCCTTCATAATAAACTTTATAAGGATAACCTATACTTACAAACAGCATCTTCAAACTGTATTCAGCTTTGATCAAGTGCTCACTTTCAATGCTTTGTAAACACTCGTATTGATGAGACCACAGGTTTTTTTACCATATTTCATATGGGTCATAATGCTAAAAAATCAAGGACAAAATACCTTTTTTCCTGCATTTTAAACAGCACATTTTAATATAATCTAATTTTTTTTCCTACATGTAAGCATCCATTTTAAAATCCTTAATGACCTAACAGTAAGATTATCAAAGGTGTTCAGACTTTGAACAGAATAATTTTTTTTAATAGGAATGGACATAAATCAATGCTGTGTGTTTTTCAAAGTTACATTTCTTTTGCCACTGTCCTTTAACAGACTTCAAAAGACTATTTTTACATGTTTGAGAAGAACAAGCAAATTCTCTAAACTGCAACCACCAGTTTGTACACCATGTACAGATTTTGGGTGTTCTTGACCTTGGATGTTTAAAATTAGCATACAAATGTTTTAGACGGAAATGAGTGCTTTCGTATTCATTATTGATTGCACCTCAAATATTGTTTTACGTATGCATCCTGGAGTTTAAGTGACATGTGGTTTCTTCACTCCCACTGTATTATTTCACTTTAATATTTAAACCGATTCCTTGTCAATTTTGATATTACCAAGAAAGATATTCGGAGGAGATTGCACAATGGAGCTTTTCTTCCTCTCTTCTGCTAAAAGCAGAGGAAGACCTTTCTCTTCCTGTCTTGAGTGAACCAGTCACTGCCACACTTCTCTTCTCCCTGTTCTGAATCTCCTTTAACCACTGACTCTAAATTCAACTAGAGCGTGGCTTTGCTGAATGGTACCAAGTGACACTTGAACCAGGAACTGAATCTCCTCCAGTACGCAGTCACTGAAGATAAGGATATTTATTACGGGTAAACACACACTGTATGTCCCCTCATTCTCTTCGAGAAAAAAATTTCTCCTGCTATAATGGGCAGTGCAAAGGGAAGTGAGCTGTTCTCTTTGATGCAATTACCCTCCAACTCGCTCACCGTGGCTTACAAAAGCCCAAGGCTATCTTCAAGCCTCATGCTCTATAGAGCTCTCTTTTGTTCCAGAAGAGACAAGGGATCAGATCAGCCCATAGGAAAAGCATTGCACTTACCTTCAACACTACAAAAAGATACACAGTACACAGGATGGCATAATTCACTTTTGCTCTCACTGTCTTCCACTTTTATTTTAAAAATCATCATCTTTGATACAGGATTAAAAAAAGTTATATTTGGAAGACATCCTGCAATAGGAATGGCAATAGTGTCAATTTCTATTACAGAAACCTGGTAAGAGCAGTGGTTTGGTTTTCTCCCTAGTAGTCTGTTCATTTAGATAAAAAAATATGACTACACTTACTGTAGTTAAAAAAAAATACAGTGATATTTATGTTCTCATTATGTTTGTACCTAATTCTCCTTGAGCTGGATCCTTATACTGAAAATTACAAAATTAATGAGAGAAACTAACTTGCTAATTTTATTTGCTACTGCTTCATTATTCTCTTGCTTTGTTCCCTTGAACATGCAGCAGCTTGCAAGTTGTATTATGTATGTATATATCTTTCCCCTCAGAAAGATTACTGCACTTCCAAAATGCCACTGCAGAACTGCACAGCCAAGGGAAAATGGGATTCCTCTCTATTTTCTTTTTTTTTTCCCCTAAATGTTTGTAATATATTTGTACTTAATGATAATAACCTACAAAATACAACTTCTGTGCTAGTCAGTGTCTGACTGACATCATATCCTCCTTTGCACTGACACTGATGCTGTCCTTATGCTGCCTTTGACAAAATTAAGTCAGCCAGACTTCAGAGAGCTTACCATCTAAAAGATCAGTTAGAAGACAGAAGAGGCAGACAAACAAGACACTTAGGGTAGTTCATTTAAAATTACTTCTTTTTTGAATTTTCATGTTTTATCTAAAACACACATCTATTTAGGTCAATGTTTTTTCCCAAGCCAGCCACCTATTAACATTGTAAAATACAAAAGTATTTGAACACGAGGATAATTGCAGAAGATAAAAACTCTTCACCTCTGCACCAGGCATACCATCGTATTGGGTGTTATACCCATATTATTAAAAAACAAAGAGTCAGAACCAGGTCTCATAACAACTCTACGCCCCTGGTCCGTCCCATCCCAAGTCCTTCCCCCCCACCAGATATAAAATAGAAGTAGTACTTAGGCACTCCACGCTCTATGACATGATGCCATCTCTAGATAAGGAAAACAATATTTGCTTTAACTCTTCCTGTCATTTTCAGGGGGGAGCACATTAGTCATGGATGCTGTAATATAACTGTGGGGTTTCAGGTACTCTATTTCTCTTAAATGAAGAAAAAGCTTTACCTACTATTTTGAAGAATGCTTTATTCTTCTGTTGTATCAATATGTTAAGATGCACAGCAGCCAACATGTCTGATACTAATGTAAGAACTGCAGCACCAGACCTAAACTGCAGAGAGGAATCAAATTTCTTTGTAATATATCTAACAATGTTAAGTGGCTCATATGAGATGTCCTTCAGATAGGGACTTGTTCTTCAGTTTTCACTTGTCTGGAGATTTAAAAGAAGATTTTGAGTTCTTCAAGTACATGATAGGGATCATACTATGTATTTTAGATGTAGATACTGTGATAAGTAAGAGCAAACCACAGATACCTATCGCTAGCCATTTAGTTATATTTAATAAAGATGTCTCTTGGGCTTTCACCAGTACTATTGACTTCAGAAATTTCTGTCCTCTGCCTGTGCTCTTCATCCCCTTGTTTCTGCCCTACACTTCAGTTCGCTACTGTCTTGGCTGTGCTAACCAAACTGTTAGCATGGTCATGTCATAAATTGCATCAGAGAATTGATATGCAGAGAGAGAGGGAGGGACTGATTTCTTAAAATGTTATTCTAAAGGGCAGATGAGCTCCTCGGCTTATTTCCCAGCTCAGCCACACCAATAGGTATGCTAGCAAGACAAAGGGAGCAGAGCAAAGGAGAGGCAGTAAGTTCTGACATTAATATTGCCTCAGAGTACATAGGACTATACCTCACTTTTACTCTGTAGGGTTTATAGGCATTTCCAAATATTGTGTGGAATTGTGCTTAAAAGCATTTGTGAAAGGGCACAGGACTGAACACATCCCAGACTGGTAATAGGTTATAAAACTTCATTTAAGGCCAACTTTAGTCCTAATTATTCATGACAAAAACACCAGTAGCATGTAAGAGTTCAATGAAACTCTTCACACAAATTGAGTTGGGCATTTCAGTCCAATACAGTGTGTCCAAACCAAACACAATATCCAGAGTGTTATTCAGTCCCACTACAGTCAATCTCAGCAGAGGCCTAATAGTGAACAAACGCAAGATCAACTGCAGGCAAGCAGATTCACCTAGATAGCACACCATGAGTAATGCTGAAAACTATTCCCTGTCCTAGACAAGAGTAAGCTACCAGAAAAGGCCATGCTTTATGAACATCAGGCTCGCACAGCTTTTGCAGGCAATGCACAAAGTCATTTTGGAGAGATGAAACCGGGAAAAAATGTATTGCAATCAACTGACCTTGTATAAGCCCTCTGGTTTTACCTAACATACAATATGAAAGATAAACCTTACATGATACCAATATTCTCCTAATAGTTTGTGATCTGTATTATGGTCTCATTGAAAGGCAGTTTGGGGGAAAGAGTTAAACCCATTTTCATGAGTCAACTGCCCTGGGGGCAAAAAAAGAAAAAGAATTTCAGATATCTAAACCTTTCTTCACATCAGCAACAAAATTCACAAACTTCACTATAAGCACAGGTTGGAAGCAAATGTTTTGAAGTTATAGTCTATGTCCAGCAGCAACCTAACTTGAGTTACACCCCTACCTTCTCCATTTTTTATATCAAACTTCAAATCTAAAAGAGATCAGTTAAAATGTACACAAGCTGATGAATGCTAAACAAAGTGACTGAAACAGCCTCATTGCCAAAATTTCAAAGAAGCTGTTAAGCAGTAGTGCTTGTAGTTTTATCCCATGCTAATTGTAATGTTTCTTAAAATTGTGTCCCTCAATATATTTCCCTTTTCACTTGGCAAGCACTAATTTTACTGCTCACAGATATTTCCAACTGCACAGAAATTCCCTCGCTGCACTCATACCAAAAATAGTAGCTTCAGGGATAAGACTGCATCAAAAACAGTGAAATAAAGCAATGCTTAACTGAGGCAGATGCATGAAATGTAATCTTCAGACAACAGTGAAGTCGGAGGGTTTGGAGAGAGAGAAGTTTTGGGAAAGATGAGAGATGTCAACAGGAGAAAGATGTGAGAAAGGAAGTTGAAGGAGGGAGGGTGAGGCAATGGAGGAAGCGAGAAATCTCATTCTAGGAAAGTAATGTTGTTAGCTTCTGAAGGGGTTTGAGATGGCAAAAATGTCATCTCAAAAACTAGGAAACAAGATAAGAAAACTGAAACCAAACCTGAAAAGCAAATGAAATATAAAATGAGAACAAAGAAAGTCACAGTTTCCTCAATGGTAATTTGTTTCCAAAAAAGATGCTGCATGTTTTCCACAAAAAGGAACAAAAATATCAACGTATGAATCCTCTCCGTTAGCCATATTAACACTGTTAGTTTGTTGCTGTAGCTGAGGTACCTACAGCATGAACAACACACACAACGTAGATTTTGTGAGGTATGTGGAACAGCTCAGTACAAGGTACAGACATCAGCATCTGTTCTGAAGTTAGATTTAACTTTTCAAAAGTTTTAATTACTACTGTTCAAGAATAACACAACCATTAAAACCACTCTAATATAATACAGTTTGGTATCACTTGTACTGTAGACTATGGGAAAAGCTTTTAAGACCTGCATTACAACAAATGATAACTATTTATTTTATGTTAAGATGAAGGTCTAGTTCTCAGTCAAAATTTAGTGTTACATATGTAACAAACAGGCCAGGCTACTGCAGTACAAGTTTAATTTTTTCGGATTTTTGATTACTGAGGTACTTGCATTTCTCACGGTCACACTTGGAACATGCACCACATGGTCTCCATCTTCAGAAGCCTACTACAACTTATTAACATCCAACAGAGCGGGCAAGGAAAAAGGGCTTGTGATGGGATTCACTGCCTTGCTAGTTCAAGGCTCCTCTGGCTATGAGGAGCTTCACAGCAAGGGGATTTTTCCCTTAAGGATTTAGTCTGCCAAGTGAACTAACATGGATCAATTTAAAGCCATCATAAGTTCTGAGGCACTCTGTCAGACAGATTCTTTTCTACCAGCCAAGCAGCTTTGATACAATGGTACCAAGTCACAACACTCTTTTGAGAATGCTGACCTTGCTTTTAACATTTTACGTAACATTATGAAACAAATTCATAGCTGAATTCCCTTGCATACCCAGAGCTCTGCACTTGCAAACATGCAAGGAAACACAAGTTACTTTGATATCATACCTATGTGAATGACCAGTTTCACTGTGCCTAAGCAAATTGTTTTCAACGTGCACACAAACAGCAGAACAAGATGTAATATTAGTAAGTATGAGTAGCTTCATCTACTAGCTACTATCTATTAATGAGTATATTTTTTCATTATATTAGGGGACTGAAAAAGTTTTTAAAACAATATCATGACTTAGCATAGAAAGCAGCTCAACTTCTACGTGAGTTTATGTTATTTTTACTTGGCAAAAGCAATACGTTCTTTCACAAATGCTTGTGAAAACAGCTGACTCTAAACCAGTACCTGGATTCATCTTCACTTCCCATTTCTGGGAAATCACTTGGAAAATAACTTAAATTTTTGGATTTTCTTTCTCAACAGAATAATGCAATAAAGCATCTTTCATGCCTCCCAGAAAAATATATCTAAGGAGAAAAAAGCTTATGCTCACTAACTCTTATTCAGTCTCCTAAATAAGACACATCTTTTCTCTTAGCCATAACCAGGAACATCCAAACCACATTCCCAGTTGGCTTACTTCCACATACTCCATCTACTTCAACAGTAGGAGCTGAAGACCTGTCTTTTAGCATCAAACTGTGTCTATGTTATTAGGCACAGGTGCCCAAATTAAAAAAAAACAAACCAATGCATCAGCATCCAAATTAGCTTCTACACAAACGAGCAAATATCATTATCTTAAGCACTCTATTTGTCCACCCTGAACAAGGCAGAGATTTTAAATACTAGCCCTGAACAGTAACACGCATAAACTTGATGAGACCCTTCTGTACGCCTCCTGCCTCCCAGCACTGCCCAGACACTTGTTAGTGGACAAAACAGCACTAAGAGCAGCACAGAGAACAGCAGCCCTTGCTGGCAGGAGCTGCCAAAGCAGAACACACTCACATCAGCAGCACGAGTGAAAAAAGCCAGGGTCTTCTTTCCATCATAACTTGAGGGTCTGAACAGCCAAGCTGTGGCCTTCTCCATGCAAAGGGAGAATGTAACCCAAGTAACCGCAATGGCCTCGCAGCCTGACTTCACACCAAAGTTTTATACTCACAAAAGTTGGTACATCATTAACAATGTCTCAGGTTTTCCCCTCCCTCCCTTTATATGCCGTTTTTCCTTTATATGCCTCAGACAACTCAGACTGCCAGCACTACATGGAGTCTCTACTTCCGCAAACACACACACAAGCAGAAATGCACCATAAAAGCACAAACCTGCTGTAAAGCACACTACACTTCCCTACGTAGCACTGCGCTCTCCGTTCAGCCGAGAAGTGTGCATTGGCAGAAGACTCTCTTGCTATTTCTGTGTAGCATTTTCTCTGGGAAGATCTTGATCAGCTTCTGGAGTTCATAATCCAGGCTTCTAAAAAGTGCCATCAGTCAGGTACTTTTTATTGCCTCGTTTCCTATGACACAAGCCTTGTTTTCTGTATTCAAACACCAGTAGCAGTTTTCAGTCACATTTGTGAGTACTGATTTGATTAGAAATAGAAAGCTAAACCCTCCTCTCAGATTCAATGTTCTCTGTTCAGTTTTAAATGAGGAATCAGTTAACTGCATCTTGGAATTTGATAAATGAACTCTAAGAAACTCAGGAAAAGTAAATCTGGTACAAGCCCAGATTTCTGACCTCTTGAGACATCACAGCAGTTCATATATGCATGCATTGATCAATATTTGTTATAGACACCAGTACATTAATGATCTCTCCTAAACACCCGTCTACTGCATACCAAACTGACTATTTTTTATGTCAACCTTTTTAAAAATTAAGAGAGGGAAACATGGTTCTAAGAAAAATCTACAGCTCAGAGTTAAAACATCCTTTTAAAACATCCTTTTGAGTCATTCCAAATAAATGAAAACATGTTTTATGGCTTGCAAATTTTAAAATTTAAAAATAATTTTATTGAACAATTTCTTTGTGTCAAAATTGTAAGTTCCCTCTTTGCAGCTTCATTTCAGGAGTTTTGGGGTTTTTTTCCGTGTAGAGGAAATAAAACTTTATCAGAACATCAGTGCTAAGAATTCTTTTTCCTTTCCAGAGGTTTGCTGGTGCCAGCCAACACCAAAGACTGGTCTCACTGTGCTATTCAACATATAAAAATATGCTCTGAATCAGATGCAAGAGGAAGCAAACAAAACCACACTTGAAAATTTCTTCTTTACATGACCAAAATGAGAGAAGATACCCTGATATTCAAGTTCTAACAAACGTGCAAGAGGAAAAGCAGCTGAATTGCAGGATTTCCAATAGAGCTATAGTTCTCCTCTTGCAAGTAGTGAGTACTTATCTGGTAGGCAGAAAAATCTGAAGATGTATTTAAGTAAGCACAGGAATAACAAGACCGGTCTCCTGGCAAAAACAAAGAGACAAAACAAAACTGCAGAAACAAACCTAAAATGCAGAAATGGAAAAGGCCCAAGAAGCACTGTAGGGAGGGGGATGTGCACTGGACTGCAAAGCAAAGTGATGAGAGAGGTAAAGGATGAAGGCAGAGGAGACAAGGCAAACAGTAACTAACCAGGGAAAATGACTTTAAACATTATGTGATGACAGCGTAATTAAGTAGAAATGGTCACACAGATTATGTTATTTAGGTGTAAGGCTAGAGCAAGGGAGAACACAGGCCAGCACCAAAAGCCAAGCGTGGAGGAAGGAAACCGGCAGCTCTGCAGACCAGAGCCTGCGGCAAGCGGTCAGAGCAGTCTGCTGTCTCTGCTCTCCCACTTCACCCCCTTCCTGTATCTCATCCCTCAACTCTCTTCCTTTTCACTTTAATATAGACCAATAAAATATCATCTATATAACTTCAAAACCAACTAATTTTAAGAAACCCCAGCAAACCTATAAACAGGAAAGCATGAAAACATTTTATCCTGTACATGTCCCATACTTCTGAGCTTGTACCATGGGGGAGATATGCGCTGCTACTTCGTATGATTATTGCTTTGTTAACGTGAAGTTTGTAAGTAGCACCTTTTCCTAGTGTTTAGGAGGCTATTCAAGGCACAGATGGACTACTCACTTCCACAAGAGAAACAGACATAAGGAAATATCTAAGAGCTCTACTATTTGAGTAGAAATGTTCTCATGCACTCCCATTTAACTCCGCATCCAGCATATCAGCATGCTTAGCACCACTGAACCAATGGTTAATCTAATTAATAATACATACAAAGGCAAGATTTAAAATCAGTCTGGTTGTGGCTCCTACAGATTCCAAATTTATGCCACCCACCTGTGGGTGGCAAATCTCCATCAAAAAAACAAAATGTAAATGTGAATTACTCTGTAAAAGTTCAAAAACCAAAGTGCATGTTACGCTTAAGTTCCTAGTATTTGAGCTCTTTCACTAAGGTTTAGATATTATCTAATGCTTGCTAGGTATAGGAGAATTACTTTCTCTTTCCTATGTTCTGAAAAAAAATGAATTCATATTCCATTTTGTTTAATTTTATAAGGAAAATGTCTGTAGAAAAGTGAGACAATATTGGGATTTTTATTTATTTAAAATCAGATGCCTGGTCTAGAATCCACTTTTTCCAATCACAAACCACATGCTAAGGTGTGTTAATAATATTAATATAAATAAAAAATATTTATCCTAATTTAAAGCAACCTTGTACTAATTTGGCCAGGAAAAACCTGTTTGTTTTCTAATTACGGTACAATCATGCTTTAAACAAACATTTTCTGCCACAAGATATGCAACTGAGAAAACACATCTCATATCCAGTCTACATCCAGCCTCCACGTTAGCATATACAAAAATGTAGTCCTCACCACTTTGAAAATGCTATGATTACATTTCTAATCAGGTGGTTTAAGAACTTTTATTAACTTTACTGAGCTAATACGTCAAGACTTGTAATGAAGCTTGTTTCCAACACCCAGATCGTTTCCCACAGATCACACAGACTGCCTGTGTCCATCCACTACATAGGGTACTCAGGTTGTCTAACCTTTCTTTTTAGCTAGCTGAAAAACTCTAAGGGAGGTCCTCCCTTTCCCCAAATCAAAACACGTTAAAACTCAGTCTCAAAATAAACACAGAACTATATCACTCAACAATATTTAGTATACCAGAATAAGTTGTAAGAGAGGCTGCTGTATACACAAGTGCTTAAATACCAAAAGATGTATATATATATTTTGTACTTTTCAAATAAACTGGTGGTGACCAAGATACGATAAAATCATTAAGAAATCGCAACAGCCAAGTAAATATCTTAAATGCAAAAGAAAGTGACCTCAAGAGAAACATGCACAGCTATTCCTGGCTGGCCATTTGTTTCAAACAGCTATGACATTTCCTATTCATTACCTATGCAAGCGAGGAAAGCATTTAAAAGAAAACCTGCACGTTAAAAAAAAAAAAAAAAATTGGTCTCACTCCTTGTTCCACTGCTTTTGAAGGGACAGCTTTTGAAGACAAGAATACATTGTATGGGATCATTACACCACATGCAAACTACAATCTCTCATCAGGACTTTGATAGCAATAATAATTAGACAACAAGTAGAGCCAACTGTTTGGACAGTGGCTGCCACAAGGTTGGCATTGTTTCCTTTCCTAATGCTATGTTTTACTTTGCAAATCTTCATGGGTCACGTTCTGTGAGGTGCTGGGTGATGTCACCTCCTAGTCATCTCCCCAAGCCCAGAAGCAACTCCCAAGGTATATTCAGGTACATCAGTCACAGGGCATACAGCTACTGCTACGCCACATACCACTCAGGAAGGTTATTCTCTTTTTACCTAGCGCTGGGGGAGGAAAAAGCTACATAATGTCCTACTGAATCACTGTGAAATCAACAGCATCTCTGCTTCACACTTCAAACCGCAGTGTGAGTTTTGGACAACAGCTTACACCAGTGAAGGCTGAATGGGAAATTGTGGAAAACTCCCCACCCCACCAGTGACCTACATTCAATTTTTTGCTCTACTCCCCTGCCAAGGGCACTGGCAGTAAATGCTCCCTAAAGTCATTTACATATTTTGGTAAAAAGTGGATTACGTAGTGCACTGAATTACTCAGCTACTATCAATTAGCCACTGCAGGAAACACACATCATGTGCTTGCACAATGTCACTGATGTATTTTTGTTCAAATCGGTTCTACTTTAGAAACACTTTAAACCTTTCAGCATCTTAAAGTTGATTTTTGGGGAATGAAATATATTTATGAGAACTAGCCTTCAATTGGTTTTCTTAAGTAATTCTGCCAAGTGTCCCTTACATGTTCACAGAACAACACGGTTTTCAGTTAAAGATATATTCAGACCTGCAATTCTATTTAATTTGGGAAATTTATTAAGGTTAAAATTTGCATATAAAATACGCTCAGAATAGCACCTTCCAAAAATGCAAATAATATACTTCTGTCAGCTCCCTCAGCGTCACACTGCATTGTGCAGTGTACCTGTGTTGCTACTTCAGATCAAAGGCTCTTTACAGGCAGGACTTGAGACCTATGCTGGCATATTACAGTTTTAAACTGTAATTGGGTGAAATCTAAGAACTGATTTACTCGTAGAGGTTAGCAGTAGCTGAAGTGTGTCATTTAATTTCACTTTTGTTAATCATTTTATTTGACAATACTTTTAATTTCTTCTGTAATACTACTTTCTACTTAGCAACTGGCATTATTTACAACTGTTTTTAAACAGGTTCCCAAGTTTATCAGCTAATACATTCATCATAAAATTTTACACTGAATGATTTAATTATTAAATGGTTATTTTGGAAATTAAATCCTCAGTTTTCAACCACCTTTGAAATCTCACGAAGCCATGAAAATCTGTTTAATAGAACTTCTCCAAATAAATCTCATGTCATGCTTCACAGTTAAAAACATTTAAGATCCAACACCTAAGATTCAGCATTTCTGCTGTAACATGTTTGGACCAAAAGAAAAAGCCATCTCCTTAAATACACTTAGTGTTTGCACAGAAAGATGCGTTAATTTTCCCAGCAAGATAGTCTTTATGATCTCAATCACCTACAAACAATATAAGCGTTTCAGATTTATAAATGACTATGTTGGAATACACTCTTCTGACTTATTTTTCCATTATCAAACTACTTCAAGTATCCATCCTTTTCAACGGCATGCAGTAGCTGTGCATCTGACATTTATTCATAACACAATTATTGTGTCAGAATGAAAAACAGCAGAACACAATTCCTTATTAGCAAACACCTCGCTGGCCTTGTCACCAACATGTTAAGTAAAAGCCCTCTAACACATTTTGTAAACATTTCTCATTAACTTGTACCCATTTCCTTTTTATTAAATACTCAAACATTTTTTCCTGCTGCAAACCATTCACTGCAGGTTTCACTTTCTATTGAAATTGGACAGAAAAAGCAGTGAATGAAATTACAACCAATCTAACCACGAGAGCATTCTTCAGGCTAAACAAACGCTGAATTTTTAATACTTATGAAGAAACAAGCAGCAACTACTGTATTTGAAAATATATTATTATTTGGGACTTTTCACTTGAGTACACTTCTGCTTTACAGAGGAGAACTACCAACCGTAAGCAGCTGGCAGGTGGTCTCCCCCTTGCCTGCACGAAGAGGGGGACTCTACAGACTGAGCAGAAAAATCACCGTCCAGCTTTCCACCAGCATACTAACATCTCCCAGGTTTGGCCCCACGATGTCATTAGCAGCTCGTCTTGGGAAATGCTTACACTTGCTTGACTAACTCTTCACAGGAAATCCCAACACTGCGTAAGAGATGGTTTAAGCCACCATCTCCCTAGCTTGCAATTTGTGCCTCTTTGGTAGAGTTCAAGAGTGGCCCAAATCTCTCTGGTGGGGGTTTAGCACAGACACCCTTCAATAATGTTTTAAACTCATGAAATACATATATCTAGAGGCTAGAAGACATCTTTCAGTAAAAGAGAAGTTTAGCTATTTCAAATTATTCCAATAAAAAGATAGGAAGAAAAAACCAAACTTAATAATTACATTTTCTCTAACTTTTTCGTATTGGAATGGAGCAAAGAAAGTCACCAACTTTATTATTTTAAAACTATGCATAGATAATGTATCAAGTTAATTGAATTGATGTTGTCATCACTAATGCATACAACAAAGATATTTGGCAAGCAATATAGGGACTGATAACTATTTCAAGTTGCTCACTTCTTAATATCCTTTTTGTTTGTTTGTTTCTGCTTCTTTACCTCCTAATCTTTGATTTTTATCAAGATGCAGTCAGCTAAAATTCCAAACAAGCTGCAGGAAACAATAAGAAAGCAGATAATAGTGCAAAAATGTGTTCTAGGTAATTCATAGTGTTGCTTGTGTCAGTCTCTTGCTCAAACAAAAGGCCAGGCACAGAGGAACAGCACTGCACATTAGGAAAAACACAGTTCTCCAGTATCATAGTAATTAAGTTAAGTTTGTTGTAATCAAAACTCTTCAAGGATGCACCATTAAGAAACTGAATGCTTTCTTATGTAGATCACACAGAAAATCACTTTCCATTTTAAACAGGGCACCCAGCTTAGTATTACTTTTGAATAAGCATCCTACTGTATCTTGAACATAACCTCATATGGCTTATTTCAAGCCAGATTTATTTTTAATAAATCAAAGATCTTCTCAGATTCTCTTCTGTAGTCTTTATTAAACTCTCAAGTAGACAAGCAGAACTGAAATATGTCAAATGGGTCAATTCAGATAGATCCTGAGCCAGAAAATACATAGCAGAAGAAAAAGAGGTAGAGACGAGTAAACCAAGAAGGAGCATAAAGGCCCAACAAACATAAGAAGTGATAAGGCACACATTAAAGAGCTGAATTAATACTTTTACAGTAAATACAGCATAAACAAATTATGAAGACACATTCCTTAAATCCAAAGGAATGTGGTGGCATATGCATTTTTCAACAAGAATAGTAGACCACTTTCTGCATGCTAATTAAGCATGCTAAAGTGCATCAACACTAAAGCACCTTGTACAGCCTGCTGTCCCCTGTTACCTAAAAATCTGGAGATATTGTACTATTTCAATAGAGCAGACAAGGACACAGGCTGTCCTTGACCTGCTTGTATTTAAATACGATAACCAAAGCTGCTCTGTCACTTCGTCTCTTACCATCATTTAATAGTAACAGTGGCTTACTTCTTCAGACACAAGAGTAGCCAAATGTTCAAAACAATGCACCCAACCCTGTAAAAAGACTATATTTGAGGCTTAATGAAACATTAGATTTGAATATGACTGTTACAGCAGACAAAGTGTAGTCCAAACCACTCGTGAAGTTCTCTCCCTAGAAATATTAATATAAATTCTAAACAAAGAGGAGACAAAGCAAAGCCTGAAGATGACTTGCCCTGGCACAAGTCTTTTCTCATGATCTAAAAAAGCATGTGCAGTCAACCATGTCAGAATGTACCATTACAGAGTATTAGTATACAAATGAAAAACACAGTTTTAGATCTGAAATGGAGAGCACCTTAAAAACATCGGCTCTCATAAAACAAGCCCTGAACTCAATGCAAAGTCCAGTCTGAGACTGCCATGAGGTAAAATTAATTAAAATAGGAAAACATCCAGGTAGTTTGGGTAGCAATAAACATTAATGGTAAAACATTAATTGTTGCCATAGATGTTAATGTAACTTTGCTATAAGCCTTAAAGCTCATAGCTCTGTGGATCGGATCAAGTCTTCCCTACCTAGGCTGTGGGAAATTAGTTAGGAAACCAGAATAAATGACTACACCAGGTTTACCCAGTTCCTGGCTAGGGAAACAAAAGGTTGGTGTGCAATGGATGGTCTTCCCTAGAGCTGAGACCATGCAGTGATACCAAGTTCTCTTTCTTCCCTTCATCACTTCCAAAATATAGAAGGGATGAACAGGAACAAAACAAAACAAACAAAACAAAACAAAAAAAACCAACACACACACACCAGGAAGCAAATGTCCCCCCAGCTCAAAAGAGGCAGAGGATCATTAAGTGAGTAAAAATTGTAAATCCGTTAGCTCTATAACTGCGCCCTACTTCAATTTCTGACTTGAATATTTCATTTGCACCACTGATGACAAAAATAAAAGTGCATTGGTCCAAAAATCACGAACCAAGACTTTGTAAGTTCAGTGGAAAAACCAGTCTTGCATCTTAACAAGATGTGAAATTCAAACACAATTTGCAACAGGCTTTTTAGGCTGATGTCAAGCCCATTTCATGTGGTAACTGCAAATATCAGAATGACCAACAGGCCCAGGTAACTGCGATAGCCCTATGCTATTTGTTTCTAGAGACATTATGATTTTATGCCTATGTCATTTGAATCTCAAAATCCCAGAACAGAGAGAAGAACAAGCAGAGAACCCAGGAGGCAAGCAGGAGAATCTAGGTCAAAGTGGGAGAGGTATTCTCATAGACATTAATTATACTGCAAGCATGAGAGCATGGAACAGCTTACACAAGTTGTACTTCAACTTGCCTTCCCCCCCTCTTCCATCTATCCGCTGCACTAACAGAAAACTGTCATGCTTTTCCTCTTTTGAAGCCTCCAGACTTTGCAGAAGAGGGAGAAAAAACAAAAACCCCACGTGTTTCCGGACTTCTTAGAGGGTGAACAATTTCACTATCACAGAAAAAAGATACACACAAAACTCTTCAAAGTTCATATGGACTTCATCTGCAAGTCACTCACTTATTATCTTTTGGTTTTATTTATAGTTTATATTTGTGTTACTTTGACCAATATTTATAAATTCAGGAAGTTTTGGGTTTAGTTGTCAGTTTCACCATCAACTTTTGGTTACTGAAATGCTTGTATTGCAAGTACTGCAGGGAATTAATTCCCTGTTTAAAAATAAGATTTAAAAACATTTCTATAGACAAATGTGTGAGAAGACATGTCTTAAACCCTGTTAAACTTATTCAAGCTCCAACTCTCCTCTTCCTCCAAAACTTCTTCCACCTCAAAGAGAAATTCATGCTACCAGAATTCAATGCTATGAGTTCCCTGTCTCCAGGATACGTGAATCAGATACACCTAACATTTGGACAAGATCATCTTAACCAAGAAACGTGCTCAGAAACTCAGTTTTATTCTCTCATATTTGCAGTTTCTCATTAACCTTGACTTTCCAAGCCTGGTCACATTTGCTGAAAAACTGAACAGAAGCCTACATTATATAAGGACTCAAAGTCTTCTGATACTTCCAAAACATTCCAAGCACTCCCTGAATGAGAATTTTTCATTAATGATCAAATACTTGTGGTATGTTCAACACTTTGTGATGTGGTCAAAAATGAAGATCATCATTACCATTTTCATCAACTGGAAGCAAACATCATAATTTGAAAAAGTTATTACAAACCTTTAAGAAACTCATGAAGACTCATTTGGAAAGTCCAGTGAGGTGATAGTCCACTAATATTCTGTCACAAGAATATTCAAGACCATAATCCTGAAGCATTCAGGCCTAAACATATAAGCTCATGTAAAAGCTATAAACTCATGCTAATGGTTCTGGATTTACTGAAGTTATATGCCTAGCAATTTGTACAGACTCTTTGGTGACGATCGCTGCAACAAATTATTACAGATAAGTACACTAAATTTATCTAGTGTTTGTAATGGTTTCCACTGTCACACCACGGCAATCTATTTCTATACATTTTCAAGGACTTTTCAAAAAGGTGGTTGATGAGATATACCATTATTCATCCCACTCATTCACCCACCTCGTCACTTTGCCCAAAACTATGATTTATGTTCTTTGGGGCTGGAAGTCATTTGTTTTATGATTTAAGGGAGGCTTTTAGGGAGGCTACTGAGTGCTGGACCTTTATGTAACTCTATTGCCCTGGTTTCAGCTGAGATAGAGTTAATTTTCTTTATAGTGGCTGATATGGGGCTATGTTTTGGATTTGTGCTGAAAACAGCTGCACTAGTCAAGGACTTTCCAGCTTCCCATGCTCTGCCAGGTGCAGAAGTTGGGAGGGGACACAGCCAGGATAGTTGATCCAAACTGACCAAAGGGCTACTCCATACCATATGACGTCATGCTCAGTATATAAAGCTGGGAAGGAAGAAGGAAGAGGGGGACACTCAGAGTGATGGTGTTTGTCTTCCCAAGTAACCATTACGCGTGATGGAGCCCTGCTTTCCTGGAGATGGCTGAACACCTGCCTGCCCATGGGAAGGAGTCAATGAATTCCTTGTTTTGCTTTGCTTGTGTGCGCGGCTTTTGCTTTACCTATTAAACTGTCTTTATCTCAACCCACGAGTTTTCTCACTTTTAATCTTCTGATTCTCTCCCCTATCCCACAGGGGAGGAGTGAGCGAGCGGCTGCGTGGGGCTTAGTTGCCAGCTGGGGCTAAACCATGACATCTATACAAACAGAAATGGTATCTAACAAATAAGGTCTTCCATATATGTCAAGCATTTCAGCAGTTTTGCAACAGGCTAGTGATTTCTTGCTCATTTTGTCCAAAGAATTTCCATGGAGAAGGAAGCTGAAACCTGTCCATATCTTCTGCATCTTCGCTCTCCCACATTCACAAGTACACCTTGAAGGAATTCAAGTGTCATTCATCCCAAACCAGTCCATCTCACTGAAACATTTGAAAACATTAAAATGCTACGCCTAAAAGCAATTGTACAGCTAGTTTCTTGAGCAAACCACTAAGCTTTTTTTTTTTTTAATTCTACCACTAGAAGAGCTCAGAGAATGAAGATACAGAGCTCTGTTTTTAATGACTGTCTTGTTTTTACCAGTTCATTTCTCCTTCTCCATTTTAATATCTTTACAAAAATATGCCATAACGTCTTGGCATGTTCCCTAATGTTCTGCAGGTTTAATATGACTCTATTAGTGAAAGTGCTTATATTTTGCTCTATTACCTCAGTCATTAAATTCGCCAAATAAAACGTGAAACAGCTGAGGTTAGTCTCAAAAGCTTCAGTTTTATTGAAGATTTCCTAAACACTTTTCCTCCTCTCTCTTCCTGGAAAGGTATATAACTTTTTATAAAAACTGTTGCTGTTTGTTATGTTGATTTTGGTGTGTGTGTGTGTATCATGCACATCTGCCTGATCTTCCTGGAATCCTGGGAATACTAATACACCAGGATTCTCAACTTCAGCATGACTTTCTGCTGCATCATAGCCCGGATTTCCTTTGCGCTAAGACAGTGACTAAAATGATCTCAGACTACGTGACCTTAGTATATGCACTCTATTTTCACAGCAGTTGCTTGCTTTCACATAAACTAGCCTTTTAAGTGTCACTGGAGAGTTAGCTACACTAGACATTATGTTATATGCTTTTAAACAATTAGGTACGTGTTTGATTGGTAGCAGTTGATATTTGATCCCCTTGTTTGTTTTTTTTTAAATCATGATTGAATATTATATGTTATTTCTAGACATCTATTGCAGGACCCCTACTGGGGAGGGGAGGGTGTCTATGGCTATGTTCATATTAGATCAGTTATATCATAAAAAACACTCTGTGCTCAGTTATACGTCGCTCAGAATATTTAAAAGCAGAGTACACAAAGTTCTTTTTCTGACAATATCTGGACACCATTTTCCCCCACAGGACCTCGAACACAGCTCTCTGAGGCCAGGGAACATCTTTTGACATCAACTAATCCTCAGATTCCCATTTCTGCAACACATGAGTTGCAAGCTTCCTTCAGAGAATAGGGATGGCAACAATTTGTTGCAGCATACCGAACAGCAAAGACTGCTGTTAGAGCAGTATGCACGGCTCACAGAGCTGAAAACAAGTATCAACATTATTTGTTGATTCTGGCACACAGGTAGAAAGGAAGAACCTGACAACCCTGTGCTAGTGAAAAATGACTCTCCAGCGTGGAATTCGTAATGAAAACACTGTCTGGCACCCCATGTGCGTGGGAGGGCATTTTATGCTCTGTCAGGAACTTAATGCAGCAACAATGAAATGTACTGATAGAAAGGTGAGTGAGTGGGAACGGGTGAATACTGTAGAACTCAAGGAAAAACAAGTTTTATGTAGTTTTAGAAAGCATGATTTAAGAACCTTCCTATTGCTGTGTAACGTGGCCCCTCTTCTTTCAAGTACAGTCAGCCTAAAAATAAGAAAATCTCTGCTATTATACTTGAAACAGAAGAAAACCCTCATCTTGTAACAGCTGATATCAATATTCATACAGAATGTACGCATTAAAAACATACTCATGGGGTTACCTGCTTCCCTGTTTCTTTACCTATTCTCTAACTATCTACATGTTGCTACTTCAGTTTCACCTCTGATTTCCATCCACACTGCATACACACTTCTTTCTCTCTAATCATTGAGAGATCAAAGAGTCTCTGCAAAGTGGAGCACAAAGTTCAAGTCAAATTTTCATACATTATGTCAAAGCATCTGAAAACATATTAAATGCAAGTCTCACCATTACATCAAACATTTTGTAACCAGTATTTCACAAGGCTGTTAAAAGTCTTACGACTATATAAGCAGCGTACAGCTGCTACTTCTACCATGCACAAGGTTTTGCTGCCATTTTCTTTAAAAAGTTGAAAAACATCAGACTATTTTTTTACAATGACAGTTTCCATCACCAGGTGTCTCATCTGATTTTTGCCTTCAATCTTATTTCCTTGAAGGCACATTTTTCATTTACAGTTGACACATTTCTCCTGTTCCCTCCACTAGCATACTTAAATAGTGATTGAAATATATCATATTAAGCAGAATATTCCATCATAAGACAACAAATTCAATAATCATTTCTTTATAAATTCAGTTGAAGCATTTAAAAGTACCAGATATACAAGGCTTATGGAGTCACCTCAGCTACAGTTTATTTACATCTCACCACTAATAAGTACTTGCCAACTTCTGACATCTCAAGACAGCTTCCAGTACATTCAAATGTGTTAGAGGCTGTGGATAATGCACACACTCATTCCATCACCTATTTGGTCAACAGTCTGAAGAACAGACTGTTTCTACACCATATTATCCTTTTTGTTTGTGCTTGTAATCATTTTAAGATCATTCATATTTTGTACACATTTAGGGAGAGCAGTTCAAAGAATTCTTTTAGAAATGGCAGAATGACTTGGTTGCAGTACCAGGAAAACTCTGCGGCACTGTCTTTTTGGCCTTTTGCATATATACAACTTCAAGAAGGCTGCAGATTTAGGACTATATTGGGGTTGTTATTCATAGGAAAAAAATAATGAAGGGGAAAGTTGAGAAGCAAAGAACAACTTGAAAAAGATAAGCTTTCTTATTCTCACCACTGCTACTAGCAATCAGAATTTCCAAAGCAATAGGTACGTTATCAGCTATGCAATTGAAATCTCATGCCACTTTACAGACATTCTCAGCTAACTGTACAAACATGACACTTAAAACTATAGAACTAACTCAGCATAAGGCTAGCTATACATTTTAATACAGTTGTAATTTTCCCCTCCACTTTCTTAATGGCCTCAAGTTCACCAGCTGCTTTAGGAAGCTGACTACATGCTCATTTGCAGAGGCTAGTAAAATATACAGATCAGCCTATCTAAATACAGCATATTGCAACCTCCACTTGTGTGTGGCAAGCTTCCACACAAGCACGCAATGGAAAGAGCTGAACAGCAGAGCCATTATGCACCTAAAAGTGTGCCCAACACAGCTATTGCAGGGATTACACAGGCTTGTTCAATTTAGCGTCTCCACCTCTGCACAAGCAGCTGTTACCGCGCACGTAGTTAGCCTCATTAAAGAACCCCACACACCAGTGTCGTTCAAATTTGTCACTGCATTTTTACCTGGTAACTTTCCAAGAAAGGTGACAAAGGCCACTGAAGGGGCCGAGACCAGAGAAATCACTGCTTGTAAGCACTATCACCATTGCTAAAACTGAAATACGAGTACCAGGAATAATTAGTCTATCTGTGCTATACTGTGGCAACAAAAACGGTAAAAAAATCCATGTCTCTGTATCCAATTTTACTTTGGGAAGAGAAATAAAATACTAAATATCGAGGATGGAAGACAGTATTTTTTTTTAACCAATTATTCTACTTACATAAAATTGTATTCTAAAATAAATTTTGTTAAAATGACAATTAATTAAAGAGTGCCAAAACCATATTTGTTGGGTTAAATTCAGCCTTAATTCAGAACTTGTTTACTGGGTATTCAATGATGCAGCAATAATAATTTGCAATGCAAAATACTTCTTCAAAACTAGACTGTATTAAACATAACCACCCTGGTTTTTTTATGTGGCACAAAATGTGAAACTCCCAGCAATTAATTAGAACATACAATAGTAAAAAATTTCTGTGCATTAGGCATAGGTATCAAAGATTTGAAACAAGCATCAAGGTACTTGACTTATTAAATACCTTAAATAAGACATTGTTAGCGTACCAAAAAAAAAAAAAAACCAAAACCATCAAAACCAACAATGTTAATTCCTCTCATCCGTTCCTCCAAATCTCATTTTTAATAAGCCATACACTAAGTTTGTAAAAAAGATCACATTTTAACAAAAGCTTTTTCTTAAATATGATTTATGAGGACAAAAGATGTTCAGCATAACTAAAGAACAAGTAGAATTATCAGGTTTATCTAGTTTTATACTCAAAGGACTTAAAACCAGACAAAAGATTCAGAAAAATAATTAGATATTTCAGTTAACAGTAATCACTGAACCATTTCAAACGCTCAGTCATATTGCAGACCTGATTCATGCTTGCACTTTTACATCATCTTTACCTCTATGTCTACTTATAAAAAGAGCAGTGCATAAAAATTAGTTAGTAAAAGTATGATCTCTTAAAAAGAGGAATAATGCTTGAAATAGACTAAATTTCAATAAATAACTATTTTTGGTGCTACTTCAGGTAATTTTTAGACCCTTTCCTGTGAAATTAGGGTAATGATACCCTATGACTCAAAAGCAGAAACCGAAGTTGAACTGAACATATGCTGGCAATGACAGATCAAACAGATACGTAGGACGTTGTGAACAATAGACTGGAAAAAGCTTTTACATATAGAATAACTAATCATAGGCTTACAGAATATAATCCAGGCTGTGTAAATTAAAATATTCACATTAACCCACCATAATTTTATCTGAGCTTTACAGCAGGTTAGAAAAAATAACAGATTTAAAAACTAACTGTCAGAAAAAAAATTTACAAGGGCTGATGCATGGGTGAATTTCGAGCACTTGAGACTAAAGAAGCATGCTCTGTCCCATGTGGTCTTACAATGTATAGGCCCAGGGTTTCTGATTCCACGCTATTTATGTCAAAAGTGATTTCACAAGAGAGCACTCACCCACAGTTTGCCATCTTCACACATTTCATCTACCTTTAATTCAGCATCTTTCAAGCCAGTTTTTTAATTTATCTATGCTTTTCACACCTTCAGAATTTTCCTACCAGGGATTTTTCTCTGCCCTTTATTAGCCCCTCCAATGTAAATCTAATTCTTCTGCTTTCTTAGTTCTTCCCCACTGTTTTTTTACTAATGAATGCTCATCCATTAGTCACAATTTCTATACCACATCTACCATGAAAGTCTTCTATATTCAAGCAGCAGAACACAGGTGTTACTCAGGACATAATTAAAAGGATCCTTACCTTTCCAAAATCTCTCACATCAAACAAATCGAATGCTTCAAAAAGTTCACTTTTTTTCATCCCAAATACTTCACAACATGCCGAAAGAAAAGTCCTTATATTCTTCAAGCAAAGAAACTGGGGGAAAGAAAACAAAAATACTAAGTGTCAAGTGTGTCAATTAGCAATTTGTGGGCTCACTTTGGTCACAAATAATTGCATTGGTCAATTTTGTATTGGTGAATTTTGTAATGTAAGTCAGCACTTCCACTATACTGTGATCTTCCACTGGTTCTAATTCAGCCATAAAAGTTCCCTTCAGACTCAAAAGCATTAATCAAATTCTGAGTAGACATTTTGTGAACAGAAACTATTTTCTCTCTTTTTACGTAAACAAAGAGAAATGACAATATGCTACTAGATACAAATTGGTCTAAATACAGACTTACTTTTCAGTTCTCTACAGACAGCATAGAACAAAACAAATAAAATTACCTTAATAAAATTATATTAATATGAGAAAGTTATTCTTCATGTATACATCAAGTGTCTTCAGCTGTTAAGATAAAAGTCTAGTTTGAATGTTTAATGAACACACATGCACTGTCTTAACACACTAAAGACATTATGAATACATATTCTCCATCTGGAACACAGGAGCAGATGAAATTTGCAATTGAGAAGTCATTTACAATTTATCTAGTGGAGATTTAAGATCCTCAAATCACCTTGACTTCTGTACTGAATCAAAGG